>NW_007729905.1:87184-175845 GCF_000696425.1 Galeopterus variegatus
CCTCCCCCCCCCCCCCCCCCCACTGCTCTGCAATGGCATCTTCGAATGCAAAAAAATAATAAATAATTTTTAAAAAGGAATGGGATAATAAAGCTAATCTATTTCACTCTTAATTTAACATATGAAGGAAATCTGAGCACTTGTACTTCCATGTTCTATCTTTGACATTAGACATCTTTTTTTCTGTATGAAAATCAATATGTAAATTTCTGGTTTTACTCCAATTATATGAATATGAATAGCAGAAAATTTAGCAAAGATTAAGTTGGGTATATCTTATTAAGCTATTAAATGCTTTATGGAAGGCATGAAAATAAAAGACAGAACCCTATAAAAGTATAGAACTTCCCATTTGGAGTCTAAATTTTAGTGAAAGCATGTAATAAGAGTCTTTATGTTTAGCCTTGCCCTACAGCTAGAGATGAGAAAAACATAATGGTTTCTTAAATGTATTCCTTTAAAAAATAAATCTCTTCATTCCCAGTTCTGTTCATGATTGAGTAGCTGGCATTGGTCTCACCTTTCTGATGTAAACAACAATAAAAGCTATACAAATTATGTAAAACAACAATGTGCAGGCACTGGACAGCAACCATGGCAAGATTATTATCCTTCGGAAAGGGGAAGCACATGAGGTCAACTTCATATTCATCCCAGCACAGAGATATAGAACCCAAGCAGAGAGCAGCAGTGTCTCTGAGCAGAGGAAATAGAGATCAGAGCACAGGTATTCTAAAACAGCTGGATTTGGAGCATAAGATCACACAAAGGAGGCGGCTACAGAGAAGGACCCCTCAAAAATTGCCTAAAAATTTCCCTCAGGTATTAAGCTCACTGTTAAGGTCTGTATGTACAGGGCAAGACTCCAGGAGGTCTAGAAGAGAAGAGTTTTGGGAGGCTGAGAGCTGAACAGAGATTTCAGACGTTGCACAATAATGGGGATATGTGAGAAGTTAGGCTTAGCCTAACTTGTAAAATGTCTAAACCCTCATGCATGTCCAGGGACTCATGGATGCTCCAGAAAGCCCACATTCTGGGATTAAGGACTATGGGCACCTAGAGTTACACAATAGGAGTTAGAGCTAAATTTAAATAGAAATGTGCTGCCAGAACAAGATTCAACACCTGAAAGAGTATAACCTAGAGCTCCTTCACTGTGTTAACCACTATATTCAGCAGACCAAAAAAAAAAAAAAATCACTGGACATGCAAAGAAAAAAATACAAAAAACAAAACAATCATCATGAGATAAAAAAGTAAAAGAAGCAGACCCAGAGATGATCCAGATTTAGAGTTAGTAAGCAAGGGCTTCAAAATAACTGTAATTAGTATGTTAAGGAGTAAGGAAAATTAACTCCATAAATATGTACAATTAGTACATGTCAATTAATTTTTTTTTAATTAGAGGAAAGTTAGAGACAAAATGAATGAAAAGATAGAGTACTTCAGCAGAGAATTGTAGTCTGTGAATAGGAACCAAATGGACATTCTAGAAATGCAAGTTGAAATATCTGAAATTGAGAACTATTTGAATGATTACAGTGTCAGTCAAGATTCAAAGACAGTCATAGAAAATATTTAAACTGAGCAAAGAAAAATAATAATAACAGTAAAAGAACTGAGTAAGAGAGAGATGTGGGGCACAGACAAAAGGTCTAACATACATATAATTAGGGTTCCAGAAGAAGAGGAGAGACAGGACGTAAGTAATATTTAAAGAATAATGGCTGAGAATTTTCCTAATCTAGTGAATGATAAAGTTTACAGATTCAAAAAGCCTCACAAATTCCAAGCAGGATAATAAAACCACACCTAAACATAGCACAATCAAACTTCTGAAACCCTAAGATAAAAAGAAAATCTTAAAAGTAGCCAGAGGAAAAAAGATACTATATCTCTTGGGAAACAACAATAGATGATAGTTGGAAAAATCTATGGATGATGGAAGACAATGGAATAACATCTTTAAAATGCTGAAAGGAAGACAAAAGAAAAATGCTCTCAACCTAGAATTCTCTACTAAAACAAACGAAACTGATTTCGAATATGAAAGTGAAAAAAAGTCCTCAGATAAGTAAGAACCGTGAAGCTGTATCCCTAGCACACTACCGTGTAAGAAATCCTGAAGTAATTTATTCAGGTTGAAGGAAAACGATCTCATGTCATCATACTGAGTAAATATAAAAGACTATTTACTATCAAAACAACCATCATAATAAATATCTGTGGAGTTTACAACATAGGTAGGAAATAAAATATATAAAAGCAACAAAAATATGTTCGTGTGAGTAAATGGAGATAAATGGTTGTTAGATTCTTGCATTATTTGTGATGGTGACAATTACATTGTAATGAGTTATGAGCACATTTTGTAAATTCTAGGATTAACTGCTAAAAGATGGAAAACAAAAAAGATAAATCATAATATTAAAAAACTTGATTAATAAAAAGGCATGAAGGGAGGAAAAAAATAACAAATGGGAAAATTAGAAAACATATAGCAAGGTGGTAGACTTACCCCAAGTTAATAATTCCATAATTAGAGTAAATATAAAGGAACAAAACAGTTGCTCAAAAAATATAGATTATTAGAGATTTTTTTAAAAGGATCCAATTATATGCTACTTACAAACTATGCACAAAAACAAAACACATAAGCTTAGTGTGAGAGGATGGATTAAATATATCATGCAAACAACTAACCAAAGAAAGCACATATAATTATATTAATATCAGAGAAAGTAAACTTTAAGGCAAGAAGTACTACTAGAAGTAAAGAGGGAAATTCCATATTGATAAAGGGGTCAATTTAATAGGAAGTAATAACTATGCTAAATACTTATGTACCTAAGCATACAGCTCTCAAATACAGAAAGTAACCATTGACAGAACAAACGAATAGACAAATCTTCGATCATATTTGAAGAATTCAACAGTTTTCTCAGTAACATAGAATAAGCAGATAACTAAAATATAGAATATTTAAACACTATCCACCAATTTTACCTAAATAGTATTTATAGAATATTACACCCAAAAAGCATAGAACATACATTGCTTTTAAGTGCACATGTAACGTTTATCAAATAAAATATACTTCAATCCTTAAAGCAAGTCTCAAGAAATTTCAAAGATTTAAAATGATACAGTGTGTAATCCTAAACAAAATTTAGCAAATGGGATTTGTTCCAGGTTGGCAAGAGCAGTTTAACAGTAGAAGAGCAATCAGTGAAATTCACCACAATAATGAATTAAAGTAGAAAAACCCATACCATCCTGTTGATAGATTCAGAAAAAGCATTTGATGAAAGTGAACATCAGTTTATAATTAAAACATCTTAAACTGGGGAGGAAGGGAACATCCTCAATCTGATAAAGGGAATTTAAAAAAATCATACACCTAAAATTGTATTTAGTAGTGAAATACTGAACAATATTTCTCTGAAGTCAGGAAAAAGCAAGGATGTTCACTATCACCACTTCTATTTGACATTGTATTGGAAGTCCTAGACACTGTGCTATGGCAAGGAAAAGAAATAGGCATACAGATTGAAAAAGAATAAGCAAAACTGTCTTTCTGCTTACACTATAATTGTTCACATTGAAAATCTATAAAATCTATGAAAAAATACTAAAACCAGAAAGTGAATTTAAGATCATTGCATAATACAAGGTCAATATACAAAATCAACTGTTCATGTATATGCTATCAACAAACTATTAAAATGAACTTTTAAAAAATATCACTTACAATAGCATTTAAAAACAAAATATTTGGTAATAAATTGATAAAAGATCTGCACGACATTTATACTGCAAACTATAAAACATTGTAAGAAAATTTAGCAAAGACCTAAATGAATGGAGATATATAATGCTCATGGAATAGAAAACTTGATATTAAGGTAGCAATTTTCTCCACTTTAATCTGTAGACTCAACATAATCTCCATCAAATACCAAGCAGCATTTTTTTTTGTAGCAAATCAACAAGCCGATTCTAAAATTTGTATAAAAATCCAATGTACTTAGCAAAAACAATCTTGAAAAATAAGAACAAAGTTGGAGGACTTATATTACCTGATTATACTGCTATGGTAATTAAGAACGATGAAGTATTGTTGTGTTGATATACAGATCAATAGAACAGAAATAAATCCCCAATATATGGTAATTGACTTTTGACAAGAGATCCAAGGTCATTCATCAGGAAATGAAGATCTTTTTCAACAAACAGTGTTGAAAAACTGGAGATTGGTATGGAAAAAAATAACCTTGACCTCTGTCTCACAGCATATGAGCATATGAAAATTAATTTGTGATTGATCATATACCTAAACATAAAATCTAAACGTTTAAAGCTTTTTAAAAAAATAGGAGAATATCTTCCTGAATTGGGGGCAGGCAAATATTTCAGATGGGACACAAAAACACTAGTCATAAAATTAAAAACTCATAAATTGGATTTCACAAAAAGTAGAAATTTCTGCTCATCATCATTATTAAGAAATAAAAGGTAAACCACAGTATTGTTGAAAACATTCTCAATACATACATTTTAAAAAGACTTGGATCCAGAATATATAAAGAACTCCTACAAATCAATAAGTGAAGAAAAACAACATAATATCATAAACATAATAAATGGGCAAAAGCCTCAGATAGACACTTGACAAAAGAGGATGTATAAATGGCCAGTTAGAACATGTTGCATAATGGAGACTTGATGGGGGTAGGGAGAGGCAGCTACAATGGGTTAGGACAGTGTATCAGAGCCTGAGCAGGGTGAGGAAAGCATCCCCGTGGTAGGAAGTGTTGGCATGGGTGTCAGAGCCTTAGTAGGGTGAGAAGGACTTTGTATAAGCCAGCCTCACATGGCTGGTCAAGCTCCAGCAGAGACAGGGGTACGGTAATGTCCATGGTGAGTCCAACATGGTGTATTAGAACATGAGCTGCAGGGTGAGACAGGTGTCCACATGGGGCAGCCCAGTGTTAGATGTCAGGGCCTGAACTGGGAGAGCAGAGTTCATATGGGAGGTAGCCCAAGCTGGGGAGTTAGAGCTGGGTAAGAAGAGTGTCCTTGTGAGAGTGGCCCAGCACAGGGAGTCAGAGCCAGAGGGGGCGTCCACTGGAGGGGAGGCACAAAGAAGATTTTAGAAGCTGAGCATGGTGAGGACGGTGTCCTGCTAGAGGGATGATCTAGAGTGGAGTGTCAGAGAATGACCATGGGGAGGAGGGCAACCACACTGGGGAGGGGATGGCAGTGAACATGGGAGATTGGATACATTCAGCATATTGAACAAATAAGTAAATATAATAAGGATAACATACGTCAGAGTAAAGAGCCACGAATATGGAAAGGGGGAAAACTAAAATGAACCTTATGGTATTTAATTGGCATTGGATGTATTAGTGTAGACTCGTGGTTTTCAATACATGTAGATAGGTATAGAAATAAACATAAATGGAGGGGGGTGTGTGTGTGTCCATCCATATTCCCTAGTTCTGTCTTGAGGGAAGTCCTGGAAGCAGTAATATGCCAACAATAATGGGCACACCAAGTGCCTAAATCTTAGTTTCTAAGTACCATTCTCCACTAAAAGAAACTAAGGCTCCTTGGAGAAATGGCTGATTCCAGGGCTGGGCAGGAAAAGCACAGGTGACTCTGGGTAGTCTTGTTCCAGAAAGCAAGGGATGGTTCCAAGAATGATAGGAACATGTCAAAAGGGCAAAGAAGCCAGCTTGCAGGGCCAAATTTAGTACAATTTGAGTATCAAAATAAATAATAGATTATGGCCCACTGAATAATATAGGAAACCACAAGTTTATACATATATAAGTTGATAAATGAACAAATTAAAAGTATGGAAAGCAATGGGATAGTTACCTAATCTCAGAGTATCTCCCCACAAAAGTGTCAATTACGAAGGGATGAGAGGAACTTTGTAGTGGAGAAACCTTGCAAACGCCACCTTATTCAAGTGACCAAAGTGGACATTGTCAGTAAGGGGACAAATTAAAGTCATGTGCCTTCTATGATAATCTTGCCAAAGATACATAGTCTGAATGTAATTATGTAGAAACATTAGACAAACTCAAATTTGGGGATGTCCTACAATATGACTGACCCATAAACTTCAAAAGTATTGGGCCGGCCTGGTGGCGCACTGCTACAGTGCGCCACTTGGGAGCGCAGTGGCGCTCCCACCGAGGGTTCGGATCCCACATACAGACTGGTTCCCACTCACTGGCTGAGCGAGGTGCGGGCGCAACACCGAGGGTTGCGATCCCGTTGCCGGTCCCGGTCCGGTACAGGCGCGACACTGAGGGTTGCGATCCATTGCCGGTCACAAAAAAAGACAAAAAGGAAAAAAAAAAAGAAAACATACTTTCTGGCTCCAGCCTATTATTATCCACTAAAAGCATACGCTCCCCTGAACTGTGTCAGTAACTGAAAATGTAGACCCAAGAATCCGTAATTTCCATTACAATAAATGTCTCTTTGTAACTGACATTCACCTACTTTGAAAGGGTCTGGAATACTGTCCGAAAGAAACTATTTCTCTAGAGTTTAACTGCTTCTCAAGGTATCTACACAGTTATCTCTGTTTGTTTATTCAGATTCATGACAGCCCAGTGTGACTGACAGAACACTAAACACTTCTAACCTTTAGTGTCTATGCTTTGCAGGAAAATGTTTATTATTCTTGGCAGGAAATGATGGAAACTGGTAGGAAATAGCCAGACTACCTTCATATGTAAGTGAACTGGAATTTTTAGGGAACAGTTCCCCCTAGTAAATTTGTCTACACACAGCTTAATCAACCAAAGTCTAGGAAATCTGAGAAAAGTTCAGTTTGATGGCAACTAAAGAGATTTGACAACTAAATGCAACATATAATTTTTGAACTGTATTCTTTTACCGGAAAGAACATTATTGGGATAATTGTTAAAGCCTGTATAGGGTCTGAGGATAGGTGGTTGTGTGCACCAATGATAATTTCCTAATTTTGATGGTTATATTGTGGTTATGTAGGAAAATGTCCTTGTTTGTATGCAATACACACAAAAGATTAGGGGGAAATGGGGCATCAGGTTGGCAACTTACCTACAATGGTTCAGTAAAGAAAGTTCTTCGTATTGAACTTACAACTTTCTCTAAATTTGTGATTATGCCAAAATTTTAAAAACTATTAAAATTATCTTCACATGCAGAAAAAATAATACAAAGTGTTACAAAGGATGTAGAGCAGCTGTTCAATACTATTGGTGGGTGGTTAAATGGTACAGCTGCTTTTGGAAAATTGTGTCAGTTTCTCATGAAGTTAAAGTTGCACGTATCCTACGACCAAGTAATTCCACTCCTAGAAAGATCCACAGAAAAGTGTGTATGTTCTTAGCAGATTTGTTTAACATAGCCCCAAACTGGAAAGAACCCTAATGTCCATTAATATGTGAATAGATAAATAAATTATGGTTTATCCATATGATGGAATACTATCCAGCAATAAATAGGAACAAACTGCTAATGCATAGAATGACATGGATGAGTCTCAAAAGCTTTATGTTGAGTGAAAGAAACCAGACACAGATGAGTTTGTACTTATGATCCCATTCATATGAAGTTCAAGGACAGTTGAGACTAAACTATAATGATTAAAATTAGAATAGTTTTTGCTTTGGGGGGAATGGGGCTTGACTGGAAAGGAGCAAGGGGAACTTTCTGGGTGTAGAAATGTTTTATATCTTCTTTGGGTGGGGTATATTTATCAAAACTCATCACACTGTACACTTAAAATCTATGTATATTATTTTTGAAAACATACCTCAATTTAAAAAAGCTAAAGGTTTAAAAATGTATTAAATCATCATTTTTAAATTATCTCTAAGGGATGGGATTCTTTACTTTTCACATTATGTATTTCTGGGTTTTGAACTTTTTCAACAAGCATGTTTTAGTTATTAAAAAGAGCTGCAGTAAAGATCTATAAATATAATTACATGAAGGTAGACTTTGTCCAAAGAGTGCTCAAGAAACTATTTTGAAGGAAAATTAAGTTAGATCTTTTAGTATATACCAAAAAAAAAAAAAAAAAAAAAAGTTTAGGTAAGTCAAGTTAATGTATAAAATTAAGCCATAAATTCTAAATCAATAGAAAATAGAGGTGTATTACTCTGTTTTCAGTTGCTCCTAACAGAATAACTGAAACTGGGTAATTTACAAAAAAATTAAATTTATTTCTTATGGTTTTGGAGGCTGAGAAGTATATGGTCCAGGGGACACATCTAGTAAGGGCCTGGCAATGCAGGGTATCACATGGCAGGAATGGCAGGAGTGTTTTCATGTGCTCTTCATATAAAGTCGCAGAGGGCTGGCCAGTTAGCTCAGCTGGTTATAGTGCAGCCTTATGACCACAAGGTCTTACGAAGTCACCAGTCTATGCCCATGATAACCCATTAAACCATTAACCCATTACTCCATGAATGGATTAATCCATTCAGGAGGACATAGTCCTCATGATCCAACCATCTCTTTTAAAGGCCCCCCCTTTCAAATACTGTAATCAGATTTCCCACCCTACTAATACTTCTACAATGGGGATCAAGTTTCCAATACATGAACTTTTTGGGGACACATCCAACCCATAGCAAGAGGTTAATAATTTGTCAGATTTCTGAGTGGCAAATAAACTTTCAAAGATTAAAAACAATGTTAGGAATGCTAAAGAAATAGTTTTTTTTTTTTTTTTTTTTTAGTTGGCTGGTACAGGGATCAAACCCTGGACCTTAGTGTTATCAGCACCACACACTAACCAACTGAAGAAATAGGTTTTTTGCTACATGCAAATGTAAAAATATATAATAAAATATACACAAAGTTATAGGCAACATGAAGTTGGGGGAATTTACAAAAACATAACATTTGACAGATTTGTAGGCCAAGGATCTGAATTCTGGAAAGGGAGAAAGGATGGAAGGGAAGGGGGAGGGAGGACAAAAAAGGAAGGAAGGAAAGAAAAAAGAGAAAAAGGAAGGAAGGAAGGAAAGGGAATGAAGTTAGAAAGGAAAGGAAGGAAGGGGAGAAAAGAAATAGTTAATCAACAAGTGAATGAAAAGTAAACCCGAATTTTTAAACCTAAATCATACCTATCATATTAGCAAATATTATTGTTAAATGACAGTATTTGATGGCAGTCGTGGAGAGGCCAGACAAATTCTTGTTCAGTATGGTGGATATATAAATTGCTACATTTGGGGAACCAATCTAAACATGTGTATTGATAATCTTTAATATGTTTATATTTTTGAACCAGAATTATCACTTTTTGGACCCCATCTGTGTAAGTCAGTTTTCTGTTACTTAGAAAACCTGAAACTGGGTAATTTACAAAGAAATGAAATTTATCTCTTTAAGTTTTGGAGGTTGGGAATTCCACGGTCCAGGGGACACAACTGGCGAGGGCCTTCTTCTTGGTGGTGACTCTCTACAGGAGGCAGGGTGTCACATGGCGAGAACTGCAAGAGCAAGAGAGCTGACCTTCTCACTTGCTCCTCCTATAAAGCCATCAGAGCCACACCCATGACAGCTCATTAAACCATCAACCCATTACTCCATGAATGGACCAATCCGTTCACAATGACATAGTCCTCACAATCCAATCACCTCTTAAAGGCCTCACTTTAAGATACCATAATCGGATTTCCCACCCTCTTAATACTGTTACAATGGGGATCAAGTTTCAAATACATGAACTTTTGAGAGACACATTTGACCCACAGCACCATCTAAAGGAAATAATTTTAAAAGTCGCTCTTGGGCCGGCCCGGTGGCGCACTGCTATAGTGCGCCGCTTGGGAAGCGCGGCGGCGCTCCCGCCCAAGGGTTCGGATCCCACATGCAGACCGGTTCCCGCTCACTGGCTGAGCGAGGCGCGGGGGCAACGCTGAGGGTTGCAATCCCGTTGCCGGTCCCCGGTCCGGTACGGGGGCAGCACTGAGGGTTGCGATCCATTGCTGGACATGGAAAAAGACAAAAAAAAAAAAAAAAAAGTCGCTCTTTTCAGGATCATTTATAATAGCTAAAATAATTTTTAAAAAACCTAAATGCTAACATTTATGGGACTAATTCATTAAATTATGGGATATCTGTTTGGTGGATTATTATTCTATCATTAAATGTATTTATAATGAGTTTTTCATTAAACTTTTCTTTCTTTCTTTCTTTTTTTTATTTTATTTTATTTTTATTTTTATTTTGTCAATATACAACGTAGTTAGTTATTGTGTCCCATCACCAAAACCTCCCTCCCTCCTCCCTCTCCCCCCTCCCACCCAGATTCTTTCTTTCTTTTTTTAATGCTCATGATAAATTAAGGATGGCAAGGGCGAACTCCAGTTTGGCTCCAAAACAGAAACTGGCTGGTAGTGAAGAAAGTCTGCTTCTAGACAGGCCAGTTTTCATTGTATTTTAAATATGCCTACTCCCATCCCCCATATACATGTGTATTCTGAGTCTGTTAGGAAAAACACAAGCCACTCTGTTCTGAGTGCGGAGGGTTTAATATATATACACAGCATCAGGGGCTTACAAGGTTGTTGGCAAAATGAAGGAACTGGAGCGCAGGGCATCTGGTGCGAAAGTAGAAGTGGACGCTGAGGATGTCAGCCTGAATAGATGGCTCCTAAGAGCTTGCTGGAAGGTCTCGGAGAATCTTACATCTGATCAGCATTTGGCTGTCACCGCCCCTGGAGAATAACAGATTCCCCTTCCATTCTGCCTTCCAAGTTCCCCCCAAGTTCCTCCCAAGGCAAATACCAACCTGGCAGGGGAGCATTCGGCAAAATGTAGTTCCTGCTGCTCTGCATTGTGGAGGAGTGGTGGAAATGGTGCTGAGCCCTATATCACTCCGTCTGGCCCAACATGCCAGATATGTCTGAGAATCATTGCATCCCTACCTGTCAGGCAAATAGTCAGGAGGCCACAGGAAAAATAATCAGGATTATAGATAACAAATGGTGTGCTATCTATTTTATTATTAAAATAGTTCATTTTTCATGTGTGTAACATTCCCAGCTTATTTTACTACAGATTTCCAAGGCAAAAGCAAAACCTATGTAATTTAAACCACATTATAAAACTTTTCGGAAGTTTAGAAAATAACAACATTCAAAAACTGTTCACCTGAAGCCCTCATATGTTGGTGAGAATGTAATATGGTGCAGCCACTATGGAAAACAGTTTGGCAGGTCCTTGAAAAGTTAAACATAGAGTTACTACATAACCTAGCAATTCTACTCTTAAGTATATACCCAAGAAAATTGTAAACATTTGTTCACACAAAATTGTGTACTCTAATGTTCATAGCAGCATAATTCGTAATAGTTGAAACATGAAAACAACCCAAATAATGAACTAATGAATAAACAAAATGTGGTATATCTATACAATGGAATACTATTTGGCCATGAAAAGAAATCAAGTACTGATACATGGAATAACATGGATGATCCTTGAAATCATTATGCTGAGTGGAAGGCACAAGGGCCACATATTTTATAATTTCATATATATATGGAATGTTCAGAAAAGGCAAATACATAGAGACAGAAAGTAGATTAGTGGTTGCCAGAGGCTGGGGGAGGAGGGAATGGCGAATGGTTGCTAATTGTGCATTGGGTTTCTTTGGAGAGGAAAATGAAAACATTCTAAAATTAGATAGCAATGATGGTTATACAATCCTGTGAACATACTAATCACTGCGGAAAAAAATTTTAATTGTGGTAAAATATTCATAACATAAAATTTACCATTTTAACTAAAGTGTGTACCTCAGTGGCAGTAAATACACTCACATTGTTGTACAACCATCATCACCAGCCATCTCCAGAACTTTTTCATCTTCTCAAAGTGAAATTCTATACCCACTTGTATTAGTCTGTTTCTGTTGCTTATGACAAAATAACTGAAATTGGGTGATTTATAAAGAAAACAAAATTTATTGCTTACAGTTTCAGAGGCTAGGAAGTCCAAAGTCCAGGGAACATATCTGGTGAAGATTTCCTTTGGGGGTGACTTTCCTTTGAGGGCCTCACATTGCAAAAATGGTAGAGCAGAGAGAGCAAGAGAGAGGGACAGATTCTTCATGCTCCCCTTTTAAATCCCTCAGAACCATGCCCCTGACCACCATTATTAATCCATTCACTATTGCTTGGTCTTAAAATCTAATCACTTCTTCAAGGCTCCACCTTTCAGTTACCATAATAGGATTTCCCACCTTCTTAACAGTCACAGTGGGGGCCAAGTTTCTAATACATAAAACTTGGGGGACACAATTCAAGCTTCAGTGAATTTTGGGGGGACAAATCCATTACATCACTAAATAGTAACTCCCCATCCCTCTCTTCCTCCAACCCCTGGCAGCCACCATTCTACTTTCTGTCTCTATGAATTTGACTATTCTAGGTGGCTCATGTAAGTGGAATTTGTCCTTTTGTGGCTGCCTTGTTTTACTTAGCATAATGTCTTCAAAGTTCATCCATGTTGTAGCACGTGTCAGCATTTTCTTCCTTTTTAAGGCTGAGTAACATTCCATTGTATGGACATACCACATTTTGTTTACCCACTCATCCATTAATGAATACTTGGGTTGCTTCCACCTTTTGGCTATTGTGAATAATGCCACTAAGAACATGGATGTACAAATATCAATTTAAGTCTTTGCTTTCAATTATTTTGGGTATATGCCAGAAGTGAAATTGTTGGATCATACTGTAATTTTATTTTCAATTTTTTTGAGAAGTGACCATACTGTTTTCCATAGTGGCTATACCATTTTACATTCCCACCAACAGTGCACAAGGGTTCCAATTTCTCCAGCTCCTCATCAACACTTGTTATTTTCTGTTGTTGTTATTGTTTATGATAGCCATCCTAATGGGTATAAAGTGGATCTCATTGTGGTTTTGATTTGCATTTTGAATTGTACATTTTGAACATATGAATTTTATGTGAATGGTATCTCAATTAAAACAAAACCCCAAAACAGCTGTTTATTGAGAGACCTAGTTGCAGTGAGCACTCCAAGTGTCCAGATCCTGGCTTCTAAATCTTTCTTCACTAAAGGAGGCCTAATCTGGGGCAGAGAAAGTACAGGGTATCCTAGGACATTTTATTGTGCCAGAAAACAAGGAAGTGCTCCAGGAATGGTGGGGCATGTCTAAAGGTCACTGACCAAATTTGGAATAATTCAAGCATCAAAATGAATGATGACTGTGATTAGTTGTAAAGTATTGCATAAATAACAACCTCTGAATTTATGTTAATAAAAAGAGAAAAAAAAGAAAAAGGCTTTTTTTTTTTTTTTTAATGGTAATGTCAAGTGGCCAAATATACAAGTTGAGTTTGTGGAGCATGTTTTGCCTGGGTGCTGCACAATAAACAGAGGTTTCTTGAAATGATCAATGGGTAGGATTAAAAATGGGCACTGGCCTTGGCCAGGTGGGTGGGAATGGGGCAGGGAAGAGCAGAGCAGAGAAGCCTCAGTTGGAGGGGACTGGTCAAGGACAGGTCACGATGCTCACAGACCCGGAGCATGGGCTCTCAGAGACAGGCCCTCTCTGAGTGAGCACCCAGGCAACACAGACTGGGGCTGGTTGTCACAAAATGGTCAGCAGCTGCCCCCTGGCACAACTGCTCACTAACATGCAACCTACCAGACGAATGGAAACTCTTCTTACTGCACCTCCCAGGCAACCAACCACCACCACTACCACCGAGGGCTCTGAATTCTAAAAATAGCAAAAACATTCAAATGGTTACATGTGAAATGCTGTCCCGCATCTTTCTGTCTCCAAGATAGTAGCTACCCTCCCCCCAAGAACCCCCGAACACCCCCCAAATGATTTCTGTGGCAAGACGAAGAAGAAGCCGCTGGCAGCAGAGGGCTCCTGGCCCTGAGGGGCTGTGCAGTGGCACCAGGGCCCAGAGTAGATGAGACATAGCAGAGGTCCTGGCGGTGCAGCCCGGTTCTCTGGCATCTCCTCCCGCAGGCTGCACTTACTTATTCAAGGAGAGCGACTGCATTCATTTTCCTCATGAAGTTGCATTGTATTTTGCTTTCCTCTCTTCTTTCTTTTTCTAATTTTGCCAGCTGTTTCTAGATTTTCTAGATGATAGCCAGCCAGGCAAGGCCGGCCTTGGCTTGCTGTGTCTTCCCAGATAAACGCATTTTCATGTAACGTTCCTTTGCTTTCTGCTTCTTGATTTTTCCTCACTCTCTCCTTGAAAGCTCTTTTGGCCCATCCAGATCCAACCGTGTGACCTTTTGGGTTGTCTGTGCCACCCAGTTGGCATGGTTCTCCATGTCCATGAGCGCTTCCACACTTTTGCACTTCTGCTGGTGGTCATCTTCTTCGTCTTCTCTCTCATCTGGTTCTAGAGCTTTCTTCTTTTTGAGGTCATCTGCAGCCCCATCTACACCTTTTTCTCCTTGTTGCTCTTCTTCCCTAGTCTGCTTTTCAGCCCGGAGCTGTGTGTCGATATCAGGGCTCGTGCACTGCTTTGCCTGGCCTCTGGGGTCTCTCTTTCTCGCTCCTTGAGACATTGTGGTTTCAATGGCTGCTGCAAGAGATGAAAAAGGTGATTTTTTATAGAAGAGTGCTAGCTAAAAGGAATTAGAGAATTTAAGAATCACCATTTTGCAACTACTAACGAAATAATTTGTTTAAGCAAGGATTGGCAATAGATATTACAGCCATTAGGTGAACAGTTATTAAGTAAGCAAAAAGTTACATGGTATCATCCTGCAGATTATTAATTGCAAATGGCAACATATACCTTTGCAAGGAAGAAATCTGGCAATCACCACCCTTAAGCAAGTGATCAAACTCAGCATCATGAATCATAGAAAAACTTGATATATATACTTCCAACTATGATGCAATATTAAGTATACAACATCGTCTGTGAAGTATTCTTACAAAATGTGTGGTCTGAGGGCCGGCCCGGTGGCGCACTGGAGAGTGCGCCGCTTGAGAGCGTGGCAGCGCTCCCGCTGAGGGTTCGGATCCCGTGTGGAGACCGGTTCCCGCTCACTGGCTGAGCGCGGGGCAGGCGCAACACCGAGGGTTGCGATCCCATTACCGGTCAGTAAAAAAATACAAAAAGGAAAAAAAAAAAAAAAGAAAAAAAAACGTGTGGTCTGAGCATAAGAAGCTTCTCTAGGCCTGATCTTCAGTTTCCAGGAATTCAGTGAACAGTGGGACAAGTTAAAGAACACCATGTAGGGCATTTAACAAGGTATTGACCTGGAATCTTCAAAAAGTCAATGTCATGAAAAAAAGAAGAAGGTGAAGTAGCAGCAAGGGGACTGCTGTAGATGAAAAGACACTTGAGAGACCTAATTAAACAGCAGCAATAACAAAACACACCTGTTCAGTAAGAGCTTATGGCTAGTCGCACTTACATTTTGTAAATTTATGCTAAAATGATGCATGCACATTAATTTATCATGCTTTAGTGGTATTCTAAAATATTTATTATTTAAACTTTATAGTGAGTGGACATTTTTATTGCAATTCTCTTTCATGTTCCCTCCCCTATGGGAAAAGAAGTCATAATCACATAAATGGCTGTCCTTGAAAGCAGATAATATAACATGTATTTCAAGATATTTGTATGATTTATCACTAAATCACAGATTTAGTCTGGAAAGAAAATAGAAATGTATGGAATAATTTTTCATTTCATCGGGCATGCAAAATCTTTCCACCTGTTAATGTCATTAACTGCAGTATGGGCAGCTTCATAGCACAATATTCTTTCACAAAATGCAGGTTTTAAAATAGCACTGTCAGAAAAATAAAAAAATAAAAATAAAAAAATGAAATAGTACTGTTCAACAGAAATATAATAAGCCACAAATCTGAACCCATATGTAAGTTAAAATTTCCTAGTAGTCACACTAAAAAAGTAAAAAGAAGGGATGTCATCAAGATGGTGCAATAGATGGTCACCAGCATCACTCTCCTCAACAACCAATCAACTTATAACTATTTAAAAGCAAAGATTGCCAACCTGGGACCACTAGAGCTCAGGGGAAGAGGAGGAAAGACTCATGAAGTTCATGAAGGTAGGAAAAGCTGCAGCAAGAGGGATAAGGGATTGCTCCAACCATTTAGAGCCCTGGCCACTTCAGGGCCAGCCAGGTGAGGGGCTGGAAGAAGTTGTGGCACATGGATGGACAAACACATGGAGCTGTCAAAAGCCATTGCCGAGCCCTTTGCATAAAGCTGCTTGGAGTCTGCAGGGGAGAAGAGGGCCCCTGAGCATACTATACCAGCCCCAGGACAGCAAGATCACTGACAGGGTTCCCATGAACCCAAATAGGAATGAGGGGCCACTGTCAACAAAAGAAAGGAGCCACCCAGAGGCCGGTGAGTCATCGTAAGGGATCTGGTCATGGCCTGACTCCCAGGAACATTTGGAGTGCGGGGGTTGGAGGGAGGCTGGCCTGCTGGGGGAAACTTGGGGCACAGTGTGGGCAGCTGATCTGCACTCCCATCAGCACAGGCCCACTCAGCAGAGACTGGTGAGGGCAATAGAACTGTAGGAAGTGCAGTTTGCTGCAAAGACTCAGCCCCAGGGCAGAATTTCTACACAGCTCTAGTGTGTCTAACCTCACAACACCTGGAAGTGATTAAAAGGCCAACAATTAATATCTGATTTGCACAAAAGCCTTTTCCAGAGAATCAGCAACAAAGCAGCAATTTAGCTCAACCACAGGGCTTCAGTGCTAGTCCCCACAGGAAGTTCCCCCAATTTCGGAATTAACCAAAGGAAAAAAAATTAGTTCTAGTACAGAGTTTATGTGGTGGTGTGAGCTAATATAACCCACCACAGAATGGGAAAAAACCTGGCAAATCTGAAACTAATCTCTGATATTAATCACTAAAAGTCTAACACCACCTAGAAATACCTATAAAACCTAGAAGAGGTAGCAGTTTCCTAGAATGCAACAGGTCTCTACATAGAGACACAAAGATAGAGAAAGAACAGAGAAATATGACATCATCAAAGGAAACAAAGCACCAGCAATGGATCCTGAGGAGCTGCAGATTTATGAAATGTTTGGCCGAGAATTCAGAATAACCTTCTTAAGGACATTCAGGGAGTCATAAGAAATACAGAAAGAAAATGAAGTAATACCTGGAAAACAATCCAGAAGCAGAAGGAGAAGCTTGACAAAGGAGTTGAATCAATTTTTTAAAATTCTCGAAATAAAGAATGCATTATCTGAAATCTCCAACAGCAGACTTAATCAAACTAAGTAAAGAATCAATGAGCTTTCATGAGTTTTATCAATCAAGATAAAACACATGAAATTATCAATACAGAGGAGCAAATTGAAAAAAGGGTAAGAAAAAAGAAATACGGCAAATATGAGACTCTCTTGAGAGAAATAATCTTCACATAACTGGCATACAAGAGAAAAAAGGAGAGATGTAGAAAGCATATTCAAGGAAATAATGGCAAAAAATTCCCAAGTATGAAGAAAGATGACAGCATCCAGGTACAGGAAGCTCAGAGCTCACCAATCAAATTCAATCCAAGGAGGAACACCCCAAGGCACATCATAATCACATTATCGAAAACCAAATACAAAGAAAGAATACTGAAAGCAGCAAGAGAAAAGAAACACATAACATTTAATGGAGCCCCAGTACATCTCTCAGCAGACTTCTCAGTAGTAACCCTACAGGCCAGAAGAGAATGGGATGATATGTTCACAGTGCTCAAGGAAAAAGACTGTCAGCCAAGAATTCTGTACCCAGCAAAACTAAACTTCAAATATGAAGAAATAAAGTCTTTCCCAGACAAACAAATGCTAAGAGAATTCATCAATGCAAGAACTGCTTTACAAGAAATGCTAAAGGGAGTTCTTCACTCTGAAAGAAGATGATGTTAAGGAGCAGCAAAGAAACATCTGAAGGTACATAACTCATTAGTAAAGTAAGTTCACAGACAACATCAGAACACTCTGATGTTGTAAAGTTGGTGAATAAACTGCTTACATCCTTAGTATGAAGACTAAAGGACAAATCTAACAAGATGATAACATATACAGCAACAGTATAAGAGATAGGCAATATTAAAAAATGTAACTTGAAACAACAAAAATTCCAAAAGTGGGGGGGAATAACACCAAAGTGTAGAGTTGGCTTTGTTTTTGTTTTTTCTTAGATATCAAAGTTAAGTTGTTATTAATCTAAACTAATTGCTTATGGCTATAACATGTTTTTTTGTAATCCTCATGGTAACCATAACACAAACTTATAAGAGACAACCTCAAAATAAATAGCAAGAAATCAAAATATACTGCTAGAGGAAATCACTCAATCACAAAGGAAAACAGTAAGATCAGAAAAAGGGGAAAAAAGATCAACAAAACAACAAGAGAAAAATAACAAAATGGCAGTAAGAAGTCCCTATATATCAGTAATAACTCTAAATGTAAATGGATTAAGTGCCCCAATTAAAAGACACAGAGTGGCACAATAGATTATAAAACAAGAACCAATAATATGCTGCATACAAGAAACTCACTTCACCTATAAAGACACCCACCAAATGAAAGTGAAGGGATGGAAAAAGATATTTCACATAAATGGACACTGAAAAAGAGCAGGAACAGATATATAAGATAAAATAGACTTCAAGGAAAAGCAAGTAAAAAGAGATAAGCAAGATCATTATATAATGATAAAGGGATCAATTCAACAAAAGGATATAACAATTCTACATATATACTCACCTGATTCTGGAGCACCCAGTTGTATAAAGCGATTACTATTAGACCTAATGAGAGAAATAGACTCCAATACGATAATAGTTGGCGACTTTAACACCCCAGTTTTAGCAAAGAACGGATCATCCAGACAGAAAATTAACCAGGAAACATCAGAATTAACCTCTATTCTAGGCTGACTGGACTTAAAATCAGCCTATGGACTGACTTTAGTGGACATATATAAAACATTTTATCCAACAGCTGAAGAATACACATTCTTCTCAGCAGCACAAGGAACATTCTTCATAATAGATTATATGTTAGGTTATAAAACAAGTATCAACAAATTTGAAAAAATTGAAATTGTATCAATTACCTTGTCCAGCCACAATGGAATAAAACTAGAAATGAACAACAAAAGGGACACTAGACACTGTATAAGTACATGGAAATTAAACATCATGGGTCAAAGAAGAAATCAAAAAGGAAATTAAAAAATTTATGGGGATAAATGAAAATGAAAATACAACATACTGGAACCTATGGGATATGACAAAAGCAGTTGTAAGAGGGAAGTTTATAGCAACAAATGCCTACATCAAAAAAGAACAACTTCAAATAAGCAACCTAAAATTACACCTCAAGGAACTAGACAAACAAGAATAAGCCAAACCCAAAATCAATGGAAGGAGAGAAATAACAAAGATCAGAGCAGAAATAAATGAATTAGAAATTTAAAAACCATACAAAAAGTTGATGAAACAAAGCATTAGTTTTTTAAAAAGATAATCAAAATTGATGTCTTTAGGTAGACTAACAAAGAAAAAGAGAGAAGACTCAAATAAGTGAGATCAGGAAAAGAAAAAGGAGACATTACAACTGATACCAGAGAAAAGCAAATGATCATAAGAGACTACTATGAACAAGTATTTGAGAACAAACTGGAAAACCTCAAAGAAGTGGATAAATTCCTGGACACATACAATTTACCAGCGTTGAATCATGAAGAATTAGAAAGTCTAAACAGACCAATAATGAGTAATGAGATTGAAGCAGTAATAAGACGTCTCTAACAAAGAAAACCCCAGGATCAGATGGCTTCACTGCTGAATTCTACCAAGCATTTGAAGAAGAACTAATATCAATTCTTCTCAAATTCTTCCAGAAAGTTGAAGAGGAGAGAATACTTCTAAACTCATTCCATGAGGCCAACATTAACCTTGTACCAAAACTGGAAAAAGATACAACCACAAAAGAAAACTACAGACCAATATTCCCAATAAACACAGATGTGAAGATCCTCAATAAAATAATACCAAACAGAATCCAATAACACATTAAAAAGATCATTCACCATGATCAAGTGGGATTCATCCCAGGGATGCAAAGATGGTTCGACATATGCAATACAATCTGCACATCAACAGAATGAAGAAAAAAGAACATGTGATTGTTTCAATAAATGCGGAAAAAAGCATTTGATAAAATCCAACACCCCCTCATGATAAAAAACATTCAACAAACTAGGTGTAGAAAGAATGTACCTAAACACAATAAAGGCCATGTAAGACAAATCCACAGCTGATATCATGCTGAATGGACAAAAATTGGAGGCTTTTCCTTTAAGATCTGGAACAAGACAAGAATGCCCATTTTCCCACTCTTATTCAACATAGTATTGGAAGTTCTAGCCTGTGCAATAAAGCAAGAGAAAGCAATAATGGGCATCCAAATCAGAAATGAGGAAGTCAAACTATCCCTTTTTGCAGATGACATGATCGTATACATAGAAAACCCTAAAGACTCCACCAAAAAATTACTAGAACTAATAAATGAATTCAGTGCAGAGGCAGGACACAAAAGCAGCATTCAAAAACCAACAGCCTTTCTATACACCAATAACAAAATAGCTGAAGTAGAAATCAAGAAAGTAATCCCATTTGCAATAGTCACCCCCAAAATGAAATACATAGGAGTAAATTTAACCAAGGAGATGAAAGACCTCTACAATTAAAACAATGAAGTGTGAAAAAAATGGAAGAGAAGGCAAATAAATGCAAAGATATTCCATGCTCATGGGTTGGAAGAATAAACGTCATGAAAATGTCCAAATCACATAAAGCAATCTACACATTCAATGCAGTCCCTATCAAAATACCAATGACATTCTTCACAGTAATAGAAAAAAATGATCCTAAAATTTTGTATGAAACCACAAAAGACCCCATATAGCTAAAGTGATCTTGAATGAAAAGAACAAAGTTGGAGGCGTCATGCTTCCTGACTTCAAAATATACTATAAAGCTATAGTAACCCAAACAGCATGGTACTGGCATAAAAACAGACAAATAGACCAATGGAACAGAATAGAAGCCCAAAAACAAACCCACACACTTACGGCCAACTGATTTTGAACAAATGTGTCAAAAATATACAGGAGGGAAAGGACAGCCTTTTCAACAAATGGTGCTGGGAAAACTTGATATCTACATGAGGAAGATTGAAACTAAACCCCATCCCTCACCATACAGAAACATCAACTCAAAATGGATTAAAGACTTAAGTTTAAGACCCTACACCATGTAATTACTAGAAGAAAACATAGGGGAAATGCTATATGAAATGGAAGTGTTTTTTTGAGCAAGAGTACAAATGCACAGGCAACTAAAGCAAAAATATGCAAAAGGGACTATGTCAAACTTCAAAGCTTCTGCACAGCAAGGGACACTATCAACAAAGTGAAGGGACAAACTACAGAATGGGAGAAAGTGTTTTCAAACTACACATCAGACAAGGAGCTGATATCCAGAATATATAAGGACCTGAAACAACTGAAGATCAGGAAAACCAAATAACACAATTTAAAAATAGGCAAAGGACCTGAACAGACATTTCTCAAAAGAAGACATATAAATGGCCAACAACCACATGAAAAAATGCTCAACATCACTAATCATCATGGAAATGCAAATTAAAACCACAATGAGATATCATCTGCCCCCAGTTAGAATGGCTATTATCAGCAAGACAGAAAATAACAAATGCTAGTGAGAATACAGAGAAAAAGGACCCCTCCTACCTTGTTTTGGGCAATGTAAATTGATACAGCCATTGTAGAAAACAGTATGGAGTTTTCTAAGAGAACTGAAAATAGATCCTCCTTACGACCCAGCTATACAACTACTGGCAATATACCCAAATAAAATGAAATCAATATATCAAAAAGACACCTGCACTCCCATGTTCATCACAACACTATTCATAATATCTAATAGATGGAATCAAGGTAACTGCCAATCAACAGATGAATGGATAAGAAAACTATGATATATGTACATAATGGAATACTATTCAGCCATAAAAAGAAATGATATCCTATCATTTGTAGCAACATAGATGGAACTGCAAACCATCATGTTAAGTGAAGTAAGTCAGGCACAGAAAGATAAATACCACATGATCTCACTCATATGTGGAATCTAAAAAAGAAAAGTGGCTCTTATAGAAGTAGAGAGTAAAATAAGGAATACCAGAGGCCAGGGGTGAGAGGGAACATGGGGGTGGGGAGGGGTAAGGAGAAATGGTGGCCTAATGGGTACAAAAGTATGCTATCTACCTTAAGTAAATCACTGTGCAGAAATGCATGTATTGAAACAACACACTGTGCCCCACAAAATAAATTATATAATGTATCACAATTAATAAGGTTCTTACATACAGATTTTAAAATGATGAGTCTTTGCATCATCCCTAAAAGACTTGTTATTCCAGTAAATTAAACTTTTTTCTAAATTAAAATAACTGCAGAGTTACTGATAATAGCAAAGAAGAAAAAAGGAGAAATAATGTGTGTCCGAAAGTTATTGGTTAGATAACCATGCAACAATTTAAAATGATGGACAGATGTGCATATTACAGTGAGTGGAAAAAAACTGGTTATGTAATATGTATATGAACCATTCAGTTTTTATAAAAATAATTTCTATATTTATATTCATGGGAAAGTTATGGATGCAAATAAACCAAATTTTATAGGCAGTGGCAAAAAAAAAACAAAAACTTTTTTTTTTTTTTCTTTTTTGTCTTTTTTCGTGACCGGTAATGGGATCGCAACCCTCAGTGTCGTGCCCGCACCGCGACCGGCAACGGGATCGCAACCCTCGGTGTCGCATCCGCACCGCGCTCAACCAGCGAGTGGACTGGTCTCTACATGGGATCCAAACCCTCGGCGGGAGCGCCGCCGTGCTCCCAAGTGCCACACTCTACCAAGTGCGCCACCGGGCCGGCCCAAAAAAAAAAAAAAAACTTTAAAAAAAGTGTTTCACAGTTGTTTTATGAGCATTTCACACTGTGATAGAGATTTTCACATACAGGTTGAAAAAAATTAAACTCTTTATAATTAAAAAAAATTAAACCAACTATATGTTGTCTATAAGAATAATATAGGTAGGTGAAAAGATATACCATACAAATATCAATCAAAATAAAAAAGGAGTGGCAATATAATAAAGTAGACTTCAGGGAAAAGACTTCTCAGGGAAAAGGGGTTGGGGGTCATTACATAATGATAAAGGAGTCTATCTACCAAGAAGACATAGCAATCCTGAATGTTTATGCACAAAACAATGGAGCTTCAAAATATGCAAAGCAAAAACTGATTGAACTAAAAGAAGAAAGAGACAAATTCACAATTATAGTTGAAAACTTCAGTACCCATTAACACCGGATAGAACTAATGGGCAGAAAACCAGCAAGAATATAGTGGAACTAAACACCACCAACAACCAAAATGATCTAGTAGATACTTACAGACCATTCCAACCACAAAAGAATATACATTTTTTCAGAAAGCTCATGGAACATTTACCAAGATTGACTACATTCTGGATCATAAAACAAACCTCAACAAATTTTTAAAAAATTGGAATCATACTGACTGTGTTCACTAACAAATGGAATCAAACTAGAAATCAAAAATTGAAAGATAAGAAAGAGAAAAATTTCTGAAGACTTGAAAATTAAACAACATACTTTGAAATAATCCACAGGTCAAAGAGACAGTCTCAAGGGAAATTTTTTAAATGAATCGAACATGGAAATAGTGCATATGAAAATGTGCAGGATGCAGCTAAAGTAATGCAAAGAGGCAAATTTATAGCACTAAATGCTTATATTAGATGAGAAATGATCTCAAATTAATGATCTAAGCTCTTACTTAAGAAATGAGAAAAATAAACCCAACATGAGCAGAGGGAAAATGACAATAAAGATAAGAGCAGAGAAACAATAGAGTAAATCAGGGAAATAAATCTGGTTCTTTGAAAAGATCAATAGATTGACAAACTTTTGGTAAACTAACAAAGAAAAAATGAGTGAAGGCACAAATAACTAATATTAGGAATGAAATGAGGGCTATCACCACACCTGTAGAAATTAAAAGGATAAGAAGGGAATATTGCAAACAACTCTACACACATAAATTTGACAGTTTAGGTGAAAAGGACTAATTCATTAAAAAGAACCATTACTAAAACTCATCCAATATGAAACAGATAATTTGAATAGGCTGATAACTATGTAAGAGATTGGATTGAATTTACAGTTTTTAAAAAGCCTGAAATATAAATCTCTAGGCCCAGATGGTTTCAATGGATGGTTCTACCAAATGTTTAAAAGAGAATTAACACCAATTCTATATAATAACCTCCAGAAAATAGAAGAGAAAGGAACACTTCCCAACTCATTTTTATGAGGTTGGTATAAACTTGATACCAAAATCAGACAAAGAAAGTACAAAAAACTATAACAGACCAATATTATAAACATAAAACAAAAATCTCCAACAAAGTTTTAGCCAATTGAATCTAGCAATATATATATATATATAAACATCATGACCAGGAAAGTATTATTCCAACAATGCGAGACTCATTTAATATTTAAAAAATCAATCAACATAATCCACCATATTAAGAAGATGAAGAAGAAAAGTCACATGATCTTATCAATTGATTCAGAAAAAAAAATCATTTGACGAAATTCAACATCCATTTATGATAAAAACCAAAAAACACAGAAAACAAAAACTCTCATCAAACTAAGAATAGAGGGAAACATTCTCAACGTAATAAAGAGCATCTGCCAAAAAAAAAAAAAAAAAAAAAACCCCAACAGATAGCATCATCTTTAATGGTAAAAGACTGAATGCTTTTTCCTTAATATTAGAATCAAACAACAATGTCCCCTTCCACCACTCTTACTCAGTACTACTGGAAGTCTTAGCCAGCAATAAAGTAAGAAAATGAAATAAAAAGCATACAGATGGGAAAGATAGAAATAAAACTGTCTATTATCAGATCACGTGACTATGTAGAAAATAGAAAGGAGTCTTTAAGAAAAAACCTCCCGGAATTAATGAGTGACTTCAGAAAGGCTTCAGGACACAAGGTCAACATATAAAAATTAATTGTATTTCTACATACTAGCAATAAACATGTGGAAACCAAAATTTAAAACACGATTGCATTTACAATCACTCAAACAAAAGACAAATAAGTAGACATAAATCTAACAAAATATGCATAGGATCTGTATGCTAGAAATTACAAAAGAGTTCTTGTGTTTCTTTGACTTCCATGGCTTTGACACTTTTAAAGATTACGAGGCAGTTATTTTGTAGAATGTTGGTCAATTTGGGCTTGTCTGATGATTCCTTATGATTAGATTCAGGTTATGCATCTTTGTCAGGAACACCACAAAAGTGTGTTCTGCATTCCTCTTACTGCATCCTCTCAGGTAGCACAGGGCTCAATATGTCCCATTACTGGTGATGTTCACTTTATCTGTTTGACTAAGGCGTTGTCCCTCAGGCATTTTCACTATAAAGTTATTCCTTTTTGATTTATTAAAAAATTTATGTACAATAAAATTCACTTTTTTTGGTGCACAGTTATATGAGTTTTGAAAAATATATAGAATAATATGACTACCCCCAGAGTAAGATACAGAACAATTCCATCACTCCAGAAAATATTCCTTCATGCTGCCCCTTTGTCATCAAGCCCTCCCAACCCCTAACACCAGGCAACCAATGAATCTGTTCTCCATCTCTATGGTTTTGCCTTTTCCATAGTATCTTTATGCTTTAAAACATATCATTTAAATGGAATCATACAGTATATAGCTAAAGTATGCACGTAGAATCATATAGTATGTAGCTAAAGATACACATATTGTGTTTTGCAATTAATAAATATGGGAAAGTAATTTTAAACTATGTAAATATTCAGTTCCTCATCAAACTTTTAATTTATTTACCTATTTATATCAGTATGAACTCATGGTTTCCTATTTAATTCAGTGGTCATAATCCATTACTATCATTACGTGTTTTGGTGTTCAAATTGTCCCTGATTTGACTGGTAAGAGTTCCTCCACGTTGGCTTCCTTGTCCTTTTGACATATTCCCATCATTTTTTGAGCACTTCCTGGTTTTCAGGCACAACAAGATGTCCCAGTCTTCCCTTGGGCCATATACCTTTTAGTAGACAGAAAATATGCATGTATATATTTAAGTGTATATGTACATACATATAGCAGATATACACATGTATGTATACATGTATGTATGCATACACACACACATAGATTTCCACCTATATTTATTTCTATTTCTGTCTATATAAATTGAAAACTTTGAGCTCATGCCAATCCCTTGAATTCCAGTACAACGTCTCAGTTTTTCATTCTAGCTGTACCCCTTTCAATGTTTGTAATTCCCTTCTCTGACAATGAGAACCTGGCTCCAATCATCCTGACACTGCACCCTGGGCTCCCCTTCCACCCTGGAGTCTCCTCACCCTGGCAGACAAAGAGATTAAGGCAATCATCTCCTCTGGTGAAGCTGGGCTATGTCCAGTTTGCCTAGGGCCTAGCCTGTTCACAGGTCTCAATTGAAGGGTCTGAGTTTTACCAGGGTCCTTTATTCATGGTGAATTCTGAACTCCAATATTTGTCTCCTCATAAATATGAGACTGCCAAACTCTCTGCTTAGCTTTTTAACCTCTTAGCAACTTTCTGTTTGTTTTCCTGGAATCTTATGAGCTCAACCTAGGTGTCAGCAAACGCCTTCAGAGGGGACTATAAATAGGATTTTACTTCTTTGCATTTCCCTTTTTTTCCCTGGAATCTTGACCACTCAAATCCTGGCTGCCTAGGTGCCTCTGAACTCCAATTTTTGTCTCCCTAGGTCACTAAACTTGCTGAAAGTTCTAGAAGACTGCTTTATATTCAGGATCTATGGCCGGAACTGTGAATTTGCAAATCCCTAAGGGGGAAAAGCTACTGAGAATGTATGACACAACTCAGCGCACCTTTCTTTGCTTCAAGACATTCGTCCTTTCGGTCCTTCAAGTCTTGCTTACTCTCCAGTACTTTCAAATAGCCTTCCTAACACAGCCTTTCAATCTAGTTTTCATAGTGTTTCTCAGTAAGAGAGTAAATCTGATAACAGTTACTCTGTCATAGCTAGAAGCAGAAAACATTTGAGTTTTGTCTTTGTTTTTTGTTAAATGTTTTTTTTGCACTGGTAAGTCAGTAGTTTCACTGTCTGGGTTCAGGGAAGGAGGTAGGATTGGAGTATGTATAGACAACCATCCTTCTAGAGTAACTGCCTATCTTTGTGGTAGAAGAAAGTAAATGTATTCTATTCCTCTCTAGAAAGAGCTAACATGAAACCAGCCATCCTTATAGGGTTCCCTGTACCTTGAATAATCACTTAATTTTTTAAAATACCTTTCTGCACCTCAACAATTCATTTATGCAATATAAATTAAGTTGAAATTTAATTGGCACAATAAATTAATTTTTGTAAAACAAAATAGGATATGCAATTGACACAGAATTATTTAAAGATTTTAGATTTGGAATAGATGTTCTACTTCAGTGTTAGAGAAGTGTGCTGAAAAGTTCTTTCTTAAAAAAACTAACTTATTTATATTTGATTATACATATTTATGGGGTATAGAATTGACTGTCAGTATTTGTGTACAGTATGTGATGATCAAATCAATATTATTAGCATGTTCATCATTACATATTGTAATTATTTTTTGTGTCCCTTACCTAATCACTCCCTAAGCTCCCTCTCCCTCCCCCTTTCCCACTTTTAGTAACTATAGGTCTGCTTTGAAAGTTAAATGTTTTCTTGTGGTCTTTCTTTCTTTCTTAGCTCCCACTTATGAGTGAGGACATGTGGTACTTCTCTTTCTGTACCTGGCTTATTTCACTTGACATGATTTTCTCCAAGCTCATCCATGTTGCTGTTAATATCAGAATTTCATTCTTTTTTTATGGCTGAGTAATAATCCATTGTGTATATATACCACATTTTCCTTATCCACTTGTACATTGATAGACATTTATGTTGGTTCCATATCTTGGCCATTAAAAATAAAGCTGCGATGAACATAAGAGTGCAGGTATCCCTTCAGCATGATGGTTTCAATTCTTTGGGTGTATACCCAGAAGTGGAATTGCTGGATCATATGATAGTTCTATCTGTAGTTGTTTGAGAAACCTCCATATTGTTTTCCATAATGGCAGCTCTAATTTACAGTCCCACCAGTGGTGTAGAGGGTTCCCCTTTCTATGCATCCTTGCCAACATTTCTTATTCTCTATCTTTTTGATAATAGCCAGTCTAACTGGGGAGAGAGATGATATCTCAATGTGGTTTTGATTTGCATTTCCCTGATGATTAGTGATGTTGAGCATTTTTTCATACACCTGTGTTGGCCATTTGTATGTCTCTCTTTGAAAAACATCTATTCAGCTCCTTTGCCCATTTTTAAATTGCATTATTTGGGTTTTGTTTGTTTGTTTCATTCTTCTACACATGGGTATTCACTTTGCCCAGCACCATTTGCTGAAGAGGCTGTCCCTTCCTCAGTGTATGTTCTTGGTGCCTTTGGCAAAGGTGGTGCAGTTGGCTGTAAGTACCTAGGTTGATTTCTGAGTTCTTTATTCTGTTCTATTAGTCCATGTGTCTGTTTTTATGCCAGTACCATGCTGTTTTGGTTACAATAGCTTTGTAGTATAGCTTGAAGTCAGGTAGTATAATGCCTCCAGTTTTGGGGGGGTTTTTTGCTCAGGATTTCTTTGGCTATTTGGGGTCTTTCATTGTTCTATGTGAATGTTAGGATTGTTTTTTCTATTTCTGTGAGGGATGTCATTGGTATTTTCATGGGGATTGCATTGAATCTGTAGGTCACTTTGGGTGGTATGGACATTTTTGCAATATTAATTCTTCCAGTCCATGAACAAGGAATATCTTTCCATCTTTTGGTGTTCCCTTTATTTCTTTCAGCAGAGTTTTATAGTTTTCATTGTAGAGATCTTTCACCTCTTTGGTTAAATTTATTCCTAGGTATTTTATTCTTTTGGTAACTATTGTAGATGGACTTGCTTTCTTGGTTTCTTTTTCTGCTTGCTTGTTGGTGTATAAGAACACTACTGATTTTTGTGTATTGATTTTGTATCTTGCAACTTTATTGAATTTTTTTAATCAGCTCTAAGAGTTTTTTTGGTAGAGGTTATGGGTTTTTCTATATATAGGATCATGTCATGAGTGAACAGAGAGATTTGATTTTGTCTTTTCCAATTTGGATGCTGTTTATTTCTTTCTCTTGCCTGATTGCTCTGGCTAATACTTCCAATACTATGTTGAATAGGAGTGGTGAGAATGGACATCCTTGTCTTGTTCCTATTCTTAAAGGAAAGTTTTTTAGTTTTTCCCCATTCAGGATGATGTTGCTGGTGGGTTTGTCATATACGGCTTTTATAGTGTTGAGATATTTTCTTTCTATGCCTAATTTGCTGAGGGTCTTCATCATGAAGAGATGCTGAATTTTGTCAAATTCTTTTTCTGTGTCTATTGAGATGATCATGTGGTTTTTGTTCTTGCTTTTGTTGATGTGGTGTATCACATTTATTGATTTGCGTATGATGAACCATTCTTGCATCCCTGGAATGAGTCCCACTTGATCATGGTGTATAATCTTTTTGATGTGCTTTTGTATTCTGTTTGTTAATATCTTGTTGAGGATTTTTTTGTGTTTTTGTTCATCAAGGATATTGGTGTATAGATTTTTTTTGTGTGTCTTTGTCTGATTTTGGTGTCAGGGTGATGCTGGCCTCATAGAATGAGTTTGGGAGAATAGCCTCTGTTTTAATTTTTTGGAATAGTTTGAAAAGGACTGGTGTTAATTCTTCTTTAAACATTTGGTAGAATTCAGCAGTGAAGCCATCTGGTCCCAGGCTTTTCTTTTTGGGAGACTGCTGATTACTGTGTCAATCTCGTTGCTTGTTATTGGTCTGTTCAGGTTTTGTATTTCTTCCTGGTTCAGTCTTGGTAGTTTGTATGTGTTCAGAAATTTATCCATTTCCTCCAGGTTTTTGAATATGTTGGTGTATAGTTGTTCATAATAGATGCTAATGATTCTTTGTATTTCTGTGGTATCAGTTGTAATGTCTCCTTTTCATTTCTGATTTTTGTTATTTAGACTACTGTCTTCTGTTTTTAGTAGCCTGGCCAATGGCTTGTCTATTTGTTTATCCTCTCAAAAAAACAGCTTTTTGTTTTGTTGATTTTTTTGTGTCATTCTTTTGGTCTCTGTTTCATTTAGTTCTACTCTGATCTTAATTATTTCTTTCCATCTACTAGTTTTGGGATTAGATTGTTCTTGTTTTTCTAGTTCTTTGAGATTTAATGTTAAGTTGTTTATTTGAAGTCTTTCTATTCTTTTGATGTAAGTAAGCAATTATTGCAATAAACATCTCTCTTAGTATGCTTTTGCAGTATCCCACAGGTTTTAGTAAGTTGCACTTGTATTTTCATTCACTTCAAGGAATTTTTTTATTTCCTTCTTTATTTCTTCTTTGACCCACTGGTTGTTGAGGAGCATGTTGTTTAATTTCCATGAATTTGTATAGTTTCCATAGTTTTGTTTGTTGTTAATTTCTAATTTTATTTCATTATGGTCTGAAAATATACTTGATATGATTTCAATCTGTTTAAATTTGTTAAGACTTAATTTGTGACCTAACATGTGGTCTATCTTGGAGAATGATTCATGTGCTAATGAGAAGAATGTATATTCTGTTGTCATTGGATGAAATGTTTTGTATATGTCTGTCGAGTCCATTTGGTCTAAAGTGGTATTTAAATCCAGTATTTCTCTGCTGTTTCTTTGTCTAGATGGTTTGTCCAGTGCTGAGAGTGGCATGTTAAAGTCCCCATCTGCTACTGGGTTGGGGTCTATTTCTCTCCTTAGATACAATAACAGTTGCTTTATATATGTAGGGGCTCCAATATTGGGTGCATATATATTTATGATTTTATATATTCTTGCTGCATTGATCCTTTTATCATTATATAATGTCCTTCTTCATGTCTTTTTTAGTTCTTCATTAGAAGTTTATTTTTTCTGATATAAATATGGCAATTCCTGACAGTTTTTGGTTTCCATTTGCATGGAATGTCTTTTTCCATCCATTTATTAGTCTGTGTGTGTCTTTATTGGTAAAGTAAGTTTCTTGTAGGCAGCATATTGTTGGGTCAAGATTTTTCATCCATTCAGCCAGGCTATAGCTTTTATGTGGAGAATTTAGTCCATTTATATTCAAGGTTGTTATTGAAAGGTATTGCCTTATTCCTGCCATTTTATTCATTTCCCTATGGTTGTTTTATATTCCTTATGGTCCTTTCTTTCTCTTTTATTGTTTACCTTTGCTGTTGGGTATTTTTTGTAGTGATAAAATACATTTTCTTTCTCTTTCACAATTGCATATCTGTTATACTAGCAGTTTTTATTCCTTCTCATGTGTTTATGGTGACCTATATCTCTCTTTTGATTCCTTCCTGAGATTTTGTTGAAGGGCCAATCTTGTGGTGGTAAATTTCTGCAGTTTTTGTTTGTCTGGGAAAGATACTATTTCTTCATTTCTGAAGGAAAGCTTTGCTGGTTATAGTATTCTGGGTTGGCAGTTTTTGTTCTTTTAGCACTTTGAATATATTATCCCATTCTCTCCTGGCCTGTAGGGTTTCTGTTGAGAAGTCTGCTGCTAGCCTGATGGGTACTCCCTTATAGGTGATTTGATGCTTTTCTCTTCCTGTTTTCAGAATTCATTCTTTGCCTTTGCCTTTTGATAATTTGACTACAATGTGTCACAGGGAGGTCTTTTTTGGGTTGAATCTGTTTGGCAATGAAATTCTTGGATCTGTAAGGCCATCTTTCTCCCATTTATTTGGGAAGTTTTCAGCTGTTTTTTCATTAACTAGGCTTTCAATGCCTTTTCCTTTCTCTTCCTCTTCCTGTACACCTAAATATGGATATTTTCATGCTTAAGATTATCAGAAATATTTCAGAGGTTTTCTTAATTTTTTAAAATTCTTTTTCTTTTTCTTTTTTTGGTCCAGGTGTGTTAATTCAAACAGATGTCTTCTAGTTTGGAGATTTTTTTCTTCTGCTTATTCTAGCCTGCCCTTTATGCTCTCAGTTGTAATTTTTATTTCTTTGAGTGAATTCTTCAGTTCTGGGATTTCTGCTTTTTATTTATTTATTTATTTTTATTGCTTGTATCTCTTTGTTGAATTTCTCATACATGTACTCAAATTTCTTTTTGACTTCATTGTGACTTCTGTTTTTTCATCCATCATTCTGGGTTTTCTTAGTATCGCCCTTTGGAATTCCTCCTCAGGCAATTCATCTATTTCCTGTTGTGTGGGGTCTGGTATTGGAAAAATATGGAACATCTCACAAATTTGCATTGTCATCCTTGTGCAGGGGCCATGCTAATCTTTTCTGTATTATTCCAATTTTAGTATATATGCTGCCAAAGCTAGCATGGGTCATGTTTTTCTTTAAGTCCATTCTGCTGATTTTTGACTTTTAAGTGTTGTATTTAGATTGATTTACATTTAATGAAATTGTTGATATGTTAGGGTGCAGAACTACTATTTTATTGTTTGTTTTCTTTTTCATTACTTCTGGTTTTTGTTTATCTTTTTCACTTTTCCTGTCTTCCTGTGGATTCCTTGAACATATTTTGGAATTCTGTTTGACTTATCCACAGTGTTTTTGAAAGTATCTCTTTCATAGGTTTTTCAGTGGTTGCTCTAGGTATTATATTATCCATACATAACTTAGCACTGTTCACTGATATCAACATTTTACCATTTGAATTAAGTGTAGAAAAGTTTAGGTTCCTTTACTCCCACCTTATAAAATAATTGTCTTTGATGTTTACTCACATACATTGAGAATCATATCACAAAGTATTATATTTTTTTGCTTCAATTATCAAATATAATTTAGAAAACTCAAGAGGAGGGTAAACTATTATACTTGCTCACATATTTCACTCTTTTTGTCATCCTTTCTTCATTCTTCATGTTCCAAGTTTCCTTCTTTTATCATTTTCTTTTTGTTTGAAGAACTCCCATTAGCCACTCTTTTAGTGTAGGTCTGTTGGCATCAAATTCTGTTAGTTTTCCTTCATCTGAGAATGGTTCCCTCTTTCTTACTGAAGGATATTTTTGTTGGGTACAGCACTCTGGTTCAACAGTTCTTATCTTTCAGCACTTGAAAAATATCATGCCACTTCCCTCTCACCTCCACAGTTATTGATGAAAAAATTGTTGTTCCTCTTATTGATTTTGGGATTTTTCCCATCTTTAAGTTTCAGAAGTTTGACTATGATGTGTCTTGGTGTGAATTTCTTTGAATTTATCCTCTTTGGGATTTTTCTCTGCTTTTTGAATCTGCAGGTTTCTATCTTTTGCCTAATTTGGGAACTTTTCAGCCATTATACTTTCAATATATTTTTAGCTCCATCTTCTTTCTCCTCTCTTTTTGGCTCTTTGATGATGTGACATTTAATATTTTGTCTTTGCCATACAGGCCCCTGATTCTCCGTTCATGTTTTTCCCCATCTATTTTGTCTTTGTTGCTCAGGTTGGGTCATTTCTGTTCTAGCTTTAGGTTTACTGATTCTTTTCTCTATCATCTCCATTCTTCTATTGAGCACATCCAGCAAGTTTTTAAAAAGTTAAGTTGTTGCATTTTTTTAATGTAAAAATTTTCATTTGGTTCTTTTTTATATCTCATATTTCTTTGAATTTTTTCTAAATGATTTAAAATATTTTATCCCTGAATACTTTGATATATGTCTGTATCACTCAGCTTTCACTAAGTTATGTTCTGCTGCTATAAAAAGTAACCCCCTAATCTCAGCAGCTTACAAGAACAAAGGTTTATTTTCCCTCACATCATGTGTAAGCTGCTGGTCATACTCCAGCCTATGGATAGGCTGTGGGTCTACGTCACCCGTCTCATCATCCTGGGACCCAGGCTGAAAGGGCAGCCCCTATCTGGGTCATACCATTCTCATGGAAGAAGGAAAAGAATAAGGCAGCAGACAGAAACTTGCAGTGCCACTTCAAGCTTCTGCCAAAACAGGAAAACTGTTGCTTTTGCTCACATTTCACTAACCAAAGACCAGCATGATGTCAATAGGGTGGAGAAATATACTCCTCCTACAGGAAGGCCTGCAAATCACAGGGCACAAGGTGAGGGGAGGTAAGGATATATAATCCTAACCCAGGGAAGAGGGATCAAATAATTGAGGACAATAGTACATTACCCCAGCATTTCCAAACAGTATGCATATTTTCTTACTTAATCGTAACCCATTGTCACCTCAGGCAACATTAACGATACTTCCTTAATAGCATCTAATACCCAGTATGTATATGTATTCAAATTTTCCGATTATCCCCCAAATATATTTAAAATATAATTTATTCAAACAGAATCTAATCAAAGACCAATGTAATATGATTACATCTCTTAAATTAATGCCTTTTTAAAATTAGGACCATCGAGAGCCTTCATTTTTTCATCGTGACTTTTTTTTTTTAAAAGAGACTAGGCCAGTTGTCCTGTAATAAGTCCCATGTTTTGGATTTTTCTGATTTGCTCCTTATGATGTCATTTAACCTGTTGCTGTTGCCTCCATATTTCTTATATAATGGAAATTATAACTAAATAACTTAAAATCAGGTTAAATATTCTCAGCAAGAACATTCATAAGTGAGACTGTGTTATTTAAATTATACCACATCAGGAGGCACATGCTGTGGTGCTGTCCCTCCATGAGGAAGGATGAGAGTGATCATTGAGTTAAGATGTTGGCAATCTGATTTCTCCAATGTGAAGTTGATTTTTTTCCTTTTATAATCATCAAGTAACCTGTTGTGTACGACTCGTGAACTATGTGAATAGCCACCTCTCCACCAACTTTTCATCCAGGGCTTTAGCATCCATGGATGAGTAAATGGTAAATTTCTGCCACTACTGTTAAATTTGTTAGCTATCAATGTGCCCTTTCTGTGTAAAGAAGGGCTTTCATCATCAACATATCTAGTGCCATTTATGAGATAGATAGACAGATACATAGATAGGTAGATATTAGATAAAAAATAAAACTCAGGATTCTATACATTTGAGTTTTTAATCTTACTTTTAAAAAATTAATATTATATTATGGGCACTTTTCTATATATTTATCTTTTTGAAAATATTGGTTTTTTTTTTTCCTTTTTGTCTTTTTTCGTGACTGGTAACGGGATCGCAACCCTCGGTGTTGCGCCCGCACCGCACTCAACCAGTGAGCAGACTGGTCTCTATATGGGATCCGAACCCTTGGCAGGAGTGCTGCCGCGCTCCCAGGCACCGCACTCTACCAAGTGCGCCACCGGGCCGGCCCTGAAAACATTGTTTTGATGACTGTGCAATATGCATTAAGATGATGAATGACTATGATGAGTATAAATAACAAAAATGTGTAGGACCTGTATGCTGAGCATTACAAAACAGTTTCTCCTGTAAGTAACAAAAATGTGTAGGACCTGTATGCTGAGCATTACAAAACAGTTTTTCCTGTTTCGTTACCTTTCACATCTCTGATGCTTTTAAAGATTACAGGGCAAGTATTTTGTAGAATGTCAGTCAGTTGGGTTTGTCTGATAATTCCTTGTGATTAGGATTCAGGTTATTCATCTAGAATTTCTAGAAGTCTAGAATTTCTGCTTGGTTCTTTAAAAAAAAGTTCCCATTTCTCTGCTGAGGTTCCTTATCTGTTTACCCATTTTGTCCATCTTTTCCTACAGGTTATTAAAGATATTTATACCTTTTTAAAGGCCCTTTTCAGCTAATTTCAACATCTGAGTCATTTGTGGGTCTGTTTCTACTGACCTCTTGATTAAAAGTCACATTTTTTGTGTCTTTGCATGGCTGGTAAATTTTGTGTGTGTCAGTGAATACTGGTTGTTGTGAATAATATGTTGTAGAAAATCTGGGTTATGTTATCTTCCTCTAAAGAGTACTAAATTTTGTTGTGGCAGCAGTTAAATTACTGGAAGATCAGCTCGATCCCATAGAGCTTAATTTTAGGCTTTGTTGGGGTAGATAAATTCATTTTGCCCTTGGTTCCAGGATGTGGCCTTTACCCCTAAGTCACGGCCCTTTTCACATTTCAGTAGAAAGCCCAACTTTACCAAACTTCTCAATTTTTGTTGGACTTAAATACCAAACTTTTATCTCCTAAGTGCTAAACAACTGCTAAAATCTCACCTCAGTTCTTTAGCCTCTTTCTTTTTGCTGGGTTCCTTGATGCCTTGTCCTGTGCATACACAATTTAGAAGTTAGTCAAGGACTTGTGGGAAATTTATATGAACACTTTGGATCTCTCCTCCGTGGGTTTCTCCTTTTCAGGATTTCTTGCCTGCCCTATCCCCCTTCCCCTGCCCCCCAACGTCCAGTGCCTCTGGATCATTTCCAAAGAACTCTGACTTTTGTCTCATCAGACTGGTAAAGGTGCTTAGCTTGATTTCCCCAGGCACTGCAGTGAACTGTGAAACATGCTGGGGAAATGCTGATTAAACGTAGACCTCACCCAGTGAGCTTCCTTTCTTTAAGGATAATATTAATTCCCATTTCTTCCTACTTTTATTTGCCCTCCACACAGTTGTTTTTTTAATTTGGCCAGAATTTATAGTTGTTGTTGGTAGAAGAATTCGTTTAATATGGTCTACTCCTCCATTACATGAACTGGAACTGGATAAATAGGGTTTTGTTTGTTTGTTTGCTTGTTTGTGTTTTGGTGGTTGGCCAAGACAGGGATCCAAACCCTTGACTTTGATGTTAAAACACAGTGCTCTAACCAACTGAACTAACCAGCCAGCCCTGGATAAATATGTTTTGATTCAAGATACTTAGAATTAAAGGTAAAGATGAAGAAGTAAATTAGACATGAGGTATTAATATTTATGTGTTAATGAATTTGTTTCTGTTTGCTTCTTTAGGTACTTGTACTGTTTAATAGAATTTAGCATGCTAGAGTTGAGATTCTAACTTATCATGTGTAAAGGAGTAATTGGTTTAAACTTGTTATTTAGTGTTTAAATCTTATTTTATAAACAGTAGAGGAACAATGAAAAGCATTTTAGACTCATCATATTTATATTTAACTTATTAAATTTACAAGTATTATTTAAATACTCTGGAAGGATCTCCTTGTTAAGGAGATAATTGAAATACTTAATAAAAAGAAATTGACTATATGAAATTTAAAAAGCCAATTTGAAATAATTATAGAATTTAATTAAATTTTTTAATGGAACCAAAATTAATCCAAGCTTCTTATAAATGATTACTAAAATTCTCTAGATTTTTAAGAATAAGAGAATAACATTTTAAATTGAGCCAAGGTTTTGTATTTGTAATTTTAATAAATTGAACAATTAATTTTAAACTAACATTCTGATTGTGTATTTATTGACGCAGATTAAGTGCATGGGTTTGGAGGCCATAAGACTTGGTTAAAATTGCTCCAAATCATAATTTACTTAATATCTGTCATCCTCAATGTCTTTATCTGCAAAATGGGAATAATGATACCTCCCTGAAAGTATATGTTTCGATAATTAATAACTCTAATGATGGTGATAATGATCGTTGATGATAACATATTTTAAAGGAGAATGGAAAAATATGCATAGTATGATTCCAGTATTTGGTTAAAAAAAGAAATGCAAACATAGGTATTAAAAAATCTCCAGGAGGCTATGTAGGTGACCTTGATTTTTTCATATAATTATCTTCCATTTCTAATTTTTCTACAATGTACATCTATTATTTTATAATACCTATTTGTGTGTGTGTATGTATCCACATATAAAAATTTTAGTTGTAGTTAATTATTTTGTGGGATGGAATTATGAGTGATTTTTACTAGTTGTTTCTCAGTTTTATTTATATTCTTTGTTGAACAGATTATAACAGGTAATCGGAACAAACGTACACCTGAGCATTTTAAAGTCATGAAAGACATTTTTCCTTGGTTTTAGTCCTGTGTAAAGATTCTACCACATGGGTTCAGGATGATAGGAAGAAGTCATGCTCAGTATCATCCACCAGCACAGCCATCAAGTTAATCAGAAATCCCTCCTGAGTGGTGTTTAGTAGAAGCAGCTTCACTTAATGGGGAACACCCCAGTATTTTCTTTGATTACCCCACGTACTTCAATCCTGCCAGTAAATGTGGTTTTGCTTCACACTGCAAAGCAAATGTGTGTCTGGAGAGAAATTTTAAGTGAGAGGGAACCTTGAATTCTTTCCTCCTCTCCTTTTACTACCTCTTTTCATTTTCCATTCTCTCTCATGAAGACTTTAACTACTGGGGAAGGCTCCTAAATCCCCTCTGAGAGTATAGATTTCTAAATCTGTCTCTTAAACCTACTCCTCTTCCCAGGACTCAGGCCAGAATACCCACATGTCTACTGGATGTTCCTACCTCAGATCCAGCAAATCAAACACTGAGCTTTATAGGTTACAAACCAGCTTTCTGTCCTTTTCTTCTGATAATAGTTAACGGGATCTTCAGTTATTTGCTTAACTAGGCAAGTGTATTCAGTTTTACCTCAGATACCACTTCCCTCTGAGGCCTTTCCCGACCTTCTCTCTCCTAGAGAATAAACCCTCCCTCACCTGTGCCTTTCCTGGACACACACCTCGAAAGCACTTCTCACTTTGGACCACAACCCTTTGCTTGCATATCTTTGTCTCTGACAAGATTGTATATTCTTCAAAACTAGAGCTATATCAGGGTTCCCCAGCACTGACCAAAATACCTATCAGATCGTCTCATCATGTTTTCATTGCCTTGACGCAAAAGCAATGCTTTTTGAGTGTTAAAAATGTTCTTCTTGGGCCGGCACCGTGGCTCACTCTGGAGAGTGCGGTGCTGGTAGCGTGGAGGCCGTGGGTTCGGATCCTATATAGGGATGACCGGTGCGCTCACTAGCTGAGGGTGGTGCAGACGACACCGTGCCGAGGGTTGTGATCCCCTTATCCGTCAGGAAAAAAAAAAATGTTCTCTTCCACTGAGCAGAGGCAAATTTCTACAGAGGAGTACCAAGTAATGTATATAGATAGCCCCACCCCTCCTCAAATTATGGGCTGAGTTTAGTGATTCACTTCCAAAGAGTATAGAGAGGGAAAAACAGTAACTTTATATCATAGAGACCTGGCAAACACTCCCTTAATGAAGTGGCAAAGGTTAACATCATTGGTGGTGTCAGATGTCATATGCCCAGATAGGACGTGATGAGAAGGGCACTTCACCTCCATGGTCTTCTTCCCCAAGCCCATAACCATGAGAAAACATGAAAAACCCAAACTGAGGGACATTCTACAAATACCTGACCAGTACTCAAAACTGTCAAGGTCGTTAAGAAAAAAAAAAAGATGAGGAAAGTCTGAGAAACTGTCTCAGACTAGAGAAGACTTAAGAAGACATGATAACTTAATGTAATGTGAGATCCTGGATTGGATCCTGGAACAGAAAAGACAATAATGAAAAAACTGGTGAAATCTGATTAAAGTTTGGAATTTAGTTAATAAACATGTACCAATGTTGGTTTTTTAGTTTTGACAAATGCACTGAGGTAATTTAAGATGATAATATTTGGGGAAACTAAAACTAAGTAAAGGAGCTCTCTGTACTGTATTTACAACCTTTCTGTAAGTCTAAAATTATTCCAAAATGAAATTTTTTTTCTTTCTTTTTTTTTTTTTGTCCTTTTTTATGACCGGTAAGGGGATTGCAACCCTTGGCTTGGTGTCGCCTGCACCATGCTCAGCCAGTGAGCACAGCACTGGCCATCCCTATATAGGATCTGACCCCGCGGCGGGAGCACTGCTGCGCTCCCAGTGCTGCACTCTCCCGACTGCGCCATGGGCTTCGCCCCAAAATGAAATTTTTTTTCTTTCTTTTTTTTTTTTTGTCCTTTTTTATGACCGGTAAGGGGATTGCAACCCTTGGCTTGGTGTCGCCTGCACCATGCTCAGCCAGTGAGCACAGCACTGGCCATCCCTATATAGGATCTGAACCCGCGGCGGGAGCACTGCTGCGCTCCCAGTGCTGCACTCTCCCGACTGCGCCATGGGCTTGGCCCCAAAATGAAATTTTTATTTTAAAAAAAAATCACTCCCCAAATACTACATTCCCTGTAAAAGCCAAAAGGTCAAACATCTCTGTCTGGATACAAAGAGAGTCCAGTTAGTTAGACACTATATAGTAAATTTGAGCAATTAAAGCTACGCAAATTATTTTTATTTTACATTGATTATATGGTCTGTGCAAGAGAATGCTGATCACCTGCACCTATCTGTCCTTCACTAACAGACCCACATTGGCATCAGCTAAATGACTACATTTATCTGCCTCCCTTGTAGCCTGGAGTAACCCTGTGACTCACCTCTGGTCAATGCCATGGAAACAGTTGTGTATGACATTTCCAAGAACTCTTCTTCAAGGGGAGGGGTATATACTTCTTCCCTTGCTCTTTCCTGCTGTCTGGTGTGAGAATGGAAGGCCATGAAAAGGCACAAAGAGACTGACTGAGCAACAAAAGTGCATGTGCCCTGGTCTTTGATCAAGTCTTGGAGGTCTCACACCTAATCTTGACTGTGGTATCTGTAGTGATGTTGTGATGTCATCTCTTTCATTCTTGTGATATTAGTAATTTTGTCACATTTTACTACTTTTTTTTTTGACAGATGGCCAGGATGGGGATCTGAACCCATGACCTTGGTTTTATAAGGCTGTGTTCTAACCAACTGAGCTAACCAGCCAGCCCTCTCACACCTAATCTTGATCAATACAGGGTCATATACATCCATTCTCTTAAAAATTGGAAAATTCAGAAAAACATGTAGGTGCATATGAAAGAAAATAAGAATGATCCATAATTCTACCCCCTAGAAATAGCTTATTTTGTCATTTCTAGTCTCATTTATGAGATAAGTAGATGCATATGAGACTTTTTTTTAAAAACCTAGGATCCTACACATTGAATTTATATTTGTATTAGCTTGTCTCTTTTGCTTATAACAAAATACTTGGAACTGGGTTATTTATAAAGAAACAATATTTATTGCTTACAGTTTGGGAGGCTGGGAAGTCCAAAGTCCAGGGAACACATCTGGTGAGAACCTGTTAATGGGTAATGACTCCTCACAGCAAAGCAAGGTGTCACATGGAGGATGGCAGAAGCAGGGAGAGAGCTAACCTCCTCACTGGCTCTTCTTTTAAAGCCCTCAGAACCATGCCCATGACCACCATTAAACCATCAAATGGATTAATCTATTCACATTGGCATGGTCCTCACACTCTAATCACCTCTTCAAGTCCTCACCTTTCAATTACCATAATAGGATTTCCTACCCTCTTAACAGTCATAGTGGGGGTTAAATTCCTACTACCTGCAATTTGGGGGTGCAATTCAATCCATAGCAATATCTTACTTTTTTTTTTCCTTTTTGTCTTTTTTCGTGACCGGTAACAGGATCACAACCCTCAGTGTCGCGCCCGTACCGCAACCGGCAACGGGATCGCAACCCTTGGTGTCACGCCCACACTGTGCTCAGCCAGTGAGTGGACCAGTCTCTATATGGGATCCGAACCCTCGGCGGGAGCGCCGCCGCGCTCCCAAGCGCGCACTCAACCGAGTGCGCCACCGGGCTGGCCCACAATATCTTACTTTTAAAATATGTGATGGACACTTTTCTATATATTTTTTTGAAAATATCCTTTTGATGTTCGTGTAATATACATTATGGTGGTGAATATAAGTATGAATTTAGTGTCACACAGACCTGTGTTCAAGTCTTATTTGGGCCACTGATTAGCTGTGTGACCTCATGCAAGTTATGCCACCTCTCTATAAAATGGAGATAAATGAAAGACTTATCTTTTAGATTTATCAGGAGGATTAAATGCGTTAATGCATGCAAAACCTCTAGCACAGGGCTTGTAAGTTCTTGATAAATATAAACTATTGTGATATTATTATCATCCTTTAACCATTTCCCTATTCGTGGACAGTAAATCTGTCAGGGTCTTACTAAGAAATAGAAACCACATGAGTACTTATAATGGAAGGAATTTAATGCAGAGAATTGGTTACAAAGTTCATGCTTTGAAGGACTTGGTCTGGTCAGTTACATAGCAATATGAGCCATGGCTATGGCACTTTGTGAACAGTGGCGTGCTACAGTTATGTATGAAGTACTATGAGACAGCAAGGAGAGAGGAATCATTCCTGCCCTGCCAGGCTGGATGGGAGGAGTGGATAATATCTCCTCATATTAAACTGTGAGCTAATTAGCTCAATAAGCAACAAAACATTTTATTCAGGCCAAATATGAAAGGTTTCAGGATATTTCATGACTCTACAATTTAAACTGTTCCTAAGTGTGCAGTTTATGTATCAGATAATTTTTTTTTCTGAGTTTGGATCCTAAAAAATACAACAGAATGACTTTCTGCTCATTTAAATAAATGATTTAAAAAATAATTCAGATAATTCCTGACTGCTCTTTAAAACAATGACAATATAATTCTCGCCATTGTCACCTTCTGCTCATAGCCTGTCATTGGACAGTGATAAACAACCATACTTAATTATAAATTATGTGTTATATTGAGCATGCTAAATATATTATTGGACATAGAATATTGGCACCAAGTTTTGAGCGTTGAGTACAGCCTTTCTTCTGTTTTTTATTGCTGATCAGATGCAAGATGCTCAGAGCAACCCAGCATGAATTCACTATTTCTAATGTTTGTGGTTTTTTTTAAACTAGGATGTCTTCTTGGATGTAAAGTAGGGAAATGTTTAGCTACTTGAGAGAACAATCTGTTGCAACATCTTGTATATACTTAGGTCAAATATAATCAAGACTGAATAATTTATAGTTTTCTATTGACAGCAAAGACTATTTTGGACTTTCTTTACGAAAAAGGTATTCCTCTGATGCCTCTTTCTAAACTCAAACTCACACACACACACACACACACACACACACACACACACACACACACACACACACACTGTTTAAATGTCTTGCTTCATACTCTCACAGCCAGTGCCTTCAGGCTTACTGTATATTTGAGCTGATGTTGATGGTGATAGTACATCTCCAACAGTCTTCTTGATAATTTCAAATCTTTTTTGCTGACTTCTTGTCAGATCTGATTATTTGGTGGTTGCTGTTTTTAACCTTGTGAATTGGCAGGAGATGTGTCAGGTTTGTCATTTTCTTGATCACTTGTGCTTGCTGTGTTAGTGTTATCTTTGATCTAAGGTCCCTTCGAAGGTTGAGTTCTATAACATTTGTCCATCTTGAGAGGGTTACTTAAGTTGAAAGGAGATAATTCAATCTGTAATTCCATGTAACCTAGTGCCCATAAACTGCAGTGCATTGCCATGAGCTGGAAGAGAGGAAAATCTCAAGGGAACTGTTGTCAGCCGCTGCAAATCGCGGAGTCACCTCTGTTCCCTTAGCTTCCTGGGCTTTCCATCGGTAACATGTGGCCATCAAATGTTGGGGTGAGAGTCTAGTGTCAGTCTGATCATTACAAAATTGATCATGGGTAAAATTCCAATCAAACTGCAAGATAGACCAATGGATTTTAATATGACAGTGTACTAAAAGTTTATTGATACAGTTTCAGATTCTACATCGCAACTAACCTTAAAAACTGACCACAGTGATCTGAAAAGGCTATTGAAATAGTCCTCCCTTTTCCAATTCCATATCTGTATGAGGTTGGCTTATCTTCATATACTTCCATCAAACAACATATCATAACAAATTAAATGCACAAGCAGATATAAGAATCTGGCTGGCTTCTTTTTGGCTAGACATTAAGATTGATAAAGTAATGGTTTAGTTTTCTCAATAAAATATTTTTTGTCTTGAAAAATATAGTTATTTCTAGTAAAATATGTTTTTATGTTAACATAAAATGGGTTCTTATTTTTTATTTTTATTTTTTAATTTTTTTTTCCTTTTTGTCTTTTTTACTGACCAGTAACGGGATCACAACCCTTGGTGTCGCGCCCGTACCGGGGACCAGCAATGGGATTGCAATCCTCGGTGTTGCGCCCGCACCGCGCTCAGCCAGTGAGCGGGAACCGGTCTCCACATGGGATCCGAACCCTTGGTGGGAGCGCCGCCTCGCTCCCAAGTGGCGCACTCTCCAGTGCACCACCGGGCCGGCCCGTGGGTTCTTATTTTAAAGCAAATTAATAAATATTTTTAAATTCTCAGATTTAATTTCTCATGGTAAGTTATTGCTAACCTTCATAAACTAAAACTCTTAGAATCCTCAATAATTATGAAGGCACCAAAAAACAGAGAGAACCAATGTACAACAATGACATCAACAACATGAATACATTTTATTAACATAATAAGGAGCAAAAATAAGTTTTGGAAGACTACCGTGATGTCTTTTTTAAAAAGAATTTACTTTTCAGGGTAGTTTTAGGTTCACAGCAATATTGAGAGGAAAGTACAGAAATTTTCCATATACCTTTTGACCCCACACATGCACAACCTCCACCGTTACTGACATCACCCGGCAGCGTGGCACATTTGTTACGACTGATAAATTTGCATTGGCACATCATAATCACCCAAAGACCATAGTTTATATTAGGGATCTCTCGTGGTGTACATTCTCTGGGTTTGGACAACTGTACTGTAATTGTTATGCACCACTATAGTACAGTAGTTTCACTGCCTTAAAAATCCTCTGTGCTCTACCTATTCATCCCTCCCTCCCCTTCAAACCCCTGGCAACCACTGATGTCTCTATAGTTTTGCCTTCTACAGAACGTCACATAGTTGGAATCATGCAATATGTAGCCTTCTTGGACTGGTTCCTTTCACTCAGAAATATGCATTTAAGGTTCTTCCAGGTCTTTCCATGGCTTAACATCTCACTTCTTTTTAGTGTTGACTAATATTCCATTTTCTGGATGTACCACAGTTTATTTATCCAATCACCTTCCAAAGGACGTCTTGATTGCTTCCAACTTTTGCAATTGTGAATAAAGCTGCTATAAACATCCATGTGTAGGTTTGCCTGTGCACAGAAGTTTTCAACTTCTTTGGGTAAATACCAAGGAGTGTAATTTCTAGATCGTATGGTAGGAGTATATTTAGTTTTGTAAGAAGCTGCCATGTTGGCCGGCCTGGTGGCGCACTGCTACAGTGTGCCGCTTGGGAGTGCAGCGGCGCTCCCACCGAGGGTTCGGATCCCACATACAGACCAGCGGCTCACTGGCTGAGCGAGGTGCGGGCGCAACACTGAGGGTTGCGATCCATTGCCGGTCACGAAAAAAGACAAAAAGGAAAGAAGCTGCCATGCTGTCTTCCAAAGTGGCTGTACCGTTTTGCCTTCCCACCAGCAATGAATGGGAGTTCCTGTTGCTTCACATCCTCACCAATATTTGGTGTTGTCAGTGTTCTGGATTGTGGCCATTCTAATAGGTGTGTAGTGGTATCTCATTGTTGTTTTAATTTGCATTACCTTGATGACATGTGATGTGGAGCATCTATTCATATGCTTACATGCTCACAGTACATCTTTCGTGAGGTGTCTGTCAAGGTTTCTGGCTCATTTTTTTAAAATTTATTTTTTTAATTGTCAAAAATTGTAAATATTTATGGTGTACAACACAATATTTTGAAAATGTCTACATTGTGGAATGACTAAATTGAGCTAATTAACATATGTATTACCTCACATACTTAGTTTTTGTGATGAGAACACTTGAAACTTACTTTTTTAAAGCTGTTTTCATGTATGTAATACATTTTATTAACTATATTTACCATGTTGTACAGTAGATCTCTTGAACTTATTCCTTAAGTCTGACTGAAATTTTGTATCCTTTGACCAATATTTCCCCCATCTCCCACCCTGCTATCCCCCTCAGCTCCTACCCCTGGTAATCACCCTTCTGCTCTCTGCTTCTATGAGCTCACCATTTTTATATTCCACATATAAGTGAGATCATGTGGTTATTTGTATTTCTGTGCCTGGCTTATTAACATAATATCCTCCAGGTTAATCCATGTTGGCACAAGTGACAACATTTCCTTCTTCTTAAAGGCTGAATAGTGTTCCAATGTGTATCTGTACCACATTTTCTTTTTAAAAATTGATTATGCATATTCATGGAGTGTAAAGCTGACCATCACCGCTTGTGCCCAAGATGTGATAGCCAGATCAATACTGTCAGCATTCGCATTACCACAAATTTTGATTATTCCCCATGCCCCCCAGCCAATTAATCCCCAACCTCCCATTCCGTTTCCCCCTTCTCCACTCCACTCCACAGCCCTAAATATGCTCACTCCCTTTGCAAGACCAATGCACCACTGTGGTCTTTCTTTCCTTTCTTCTTTCTCTCTTTAGCTCCCACTTATGAGTGAGGACATGCAGTATTTTTCCCTCCATGCCTGGCTTATTCCATTCAGCATAATTTTCTCCAAGCTCATCCATGTTTCTGCAAATGGCAGAATTTCATTCTTTTTGATGGCAGAATAGTATTCCATGGTGTATATATACCACATTTTCCTTATCCAGTCATCTGTCGATGGACATTTAGGCTGTTACATATCTTGGCTATTGTAAATAGAGCGGCGATGAACATGGGAGTGCAGGAATCCCTTCAACATGATGATTTCCATTCCTTTGGGTATATACCTGGAAGTGGGGTTGCTGGATTGCATGGTAGATCTATCTGTAGTTGTTTGAGTAATCGCCATACTGTTTTCCATAGTGGTTGTACTAATCTACAGTTCCACCAGCTGTGTAGGGGCATTCCCTTCTCTCCACGTCCTTGCCACCACTTTTTATTTTCCATCTTTTTGATTATAGCCAGTCTAAATGGAGTGAGGTGATATCTCAATGTGGTTTTAATTTGCATTTCCCTGATGATTAGTGATGTTGAGCATTTTTTTTAAGTTCCTGTCAGCCATTTGTATTTTCCTTAGAAAAATGTCTGTTCAGCTCCTTTGCCCGTTTTTTAATTGGGTTATTTGTTTTTTTTATTGCATAATTTCTTGAGTGCCTTGTTTATTCTGGATGTTAATCCCTTGTTGGATGTATAGTTTGCACATATTTTCTCCCACTCTGTGGACTGTAGTTTCACTCTGTTGATTGTTTCCTTTGCTGTGCAGAAACTTTTTAGTTTGATATAATCCCATTTATTTATTTTTCCTTTTGTTGCATGTGTTTTCGGGCTCTTGTTCATAAAGTCTGTGCCCAGTCCTAGTTCCTGAAATGTTTCCACTATATTTTCCCTTAGTAGTTTAATAGATTCAGGTCTTATACTTAAGTATTTAATCCATTTTGAGTTGATTTTGGTATATGGTGAGAGGTACAGGTCTAGTTTCATTCTTCTGAATATGGATATCCAATTTTCCCAGCACCACTTACTGAAGAGGCATTCTTTTCCCCAATGTATGTTTTTGTTGCCTTTGTCAAATATCAATTGGCTGTATATCTGTGGGTTGATTTCTGGGCTCTCTATTCTTTTTTTTTTTTTTTTTGCATTTCATTATTTATTTAGATGTTTAAGCTCTCACACTAAGTTTTTACAAGCTGGTGAATACTGACAAATTATTTCTCCCCACAGAACTATAACCACACATTCCCAGACAGTATAAATATATGGTTGAACTAACATTAATACAGATCACCATTTTATCAATTACATAATAAAACTAATTATCAAGTACCCAAATATTAAGTTACACAGCTCAAAAGGCATATAAAATATTAGATATCTTCTTAATTCATTAGTAGAAACCCACTTCTTTTTTTGCAAGAGAGGTTGGGAAGAAAAGGGGGGAAAACACTTCAGACAAACATAAGTTGATAAACAACTTCTGATAAGTATGGGGGGAAAAAGAATTTCAAGAATTTTATGATTAAGAATTGTTTTAGCTACAATAACAAAGCATCTCTACCTTTTAAAAAAATATTTACTAAATTAAAGAGCATATTCTACATGCTCTGTACAAGACAAAGGCAACATTTTACTAAAAATATTTAATAGCCCCCTCCCATTCTTTTTTCAGGCCCTCCCTGTTAAGTTGCACCTCAGAGTGCAAACATTAAATTAACTATAAGGCTTTTTTGTCTGGAGACATTGAAGACATGTGCTTCTGTACAATGTAGATTTTCAAAATGGAGTTTTTTTTGTAGTAACACAAAATGAGATTTATTAGAAAGATATTAAATAATCACTGTAAGACTTGGTTAAAAAAAAATCAATGGTTATGCAACCTGATGTATACTGGTATGAATGCGGGAAATGTAAACATAAAGTGAGCAGGCAGATAACCATACAGGCCCTACTTTCAGTGTTTGAAATGACTGAAGGAATAAACCACATAAGGTCTAGAGTGTTTGTAGTTCCTGGGATTTTTAGTTCTTTATGATACTAAAAATATACAAGTATTGTGCTGGGTATATTGGCACCTTATCTTTTGAAATTTCTTATGTATTGATAAGATTCTGGCATGGGAACAGATTTCAAGAAAATGTAAGTCAATATCACATGATTTAAGGAAAGGTCAATTGGTACAAAATGATAAGCACATTTTAAATGCTAAACAGCAAGAATCTGTTTTAAGTATCTGAATAGTTTGATCATAACCCAAACACAGAGGCTGCAATTCTGTCAATCTCGTGGCCTGGTAAAACTGCTTTTCAATACTCCTATAATGCTTCATTAGACTTATTCACCAAGCCAGCAAGTTGGCTAGTATGCATGACAAATTAGGTCCTGCCTAAGTTCCACTTCCAAAGCAACAGCATCAGGCACCCCAGTTTTATTGAATGCAACAGTTATTTCTATGACCATTGGAGTCTTGGAAGCGCAGCCGCATTTTAGGGCGATACTTCTCCAAATACAAAAGTTGCTTGCTGTTAAAAGCTCCACGCCGCTTTTGTCTTATAAATAGTACTGCATCTTCATATTTCATTCCACCCTCAACTAATGCTAGGGCAACAAGCACTGGAGCTCTCCCAAGGCCGGCAACACAATGAACAGCAATACAACAACCAGGTTCTTCACGAAACTTAATTTTCACAGGACTTAACCAGTCATCAACAATCTGGTTGATGGTGGTGCAACATCATCAAAAAGCCAGTCAAGGACATGGATGCCTTCTTTCTCCACAAGAGTAGTGTCGTAAGTTGCTTCACATACTCTTACTAATGTGTTAACTCCATACTTCTTAAGTTCCTCTATAAATTTGTTTAAGGTCGCATTGGTTGGATTGTGTGTAATAAGAAATCTCATGTTCTTATATGTGACTTCCACAGGAGCTGGGAGGTCCATTCGAGCCATGTTAATTTGGTTAAAAAAACACTCAATAGGGTTATGAAAGAATTTAAAAAATTGAATACAGAAATGATGCAAAGAAACTGAAGTCTACTTCAATATACTCCACTTGAAATTCTAAGTACTTTGAGTATAAACTTGGGAATAATGGTAAGTGAAATGAACCTCCTAACAAGAAGCAGCAATTCTTCAATCCAGTAATACTGAGGCAATAGAAAGGAAGGGCACTGAGATTTACCCCATCCAGATCAAAACTCTTGTAAAATGCTCTGCGGATGTCAATTCAACACTTCCATATCCAGGTTAACCATTCTTATGGGGGCTTCTTGGTAAAGTAGTAATGAATTTCTACAGTTCACTTGTCTGCATAGAGGTCGTGCTGTGCCTGGCAGTAATCTCTACTGCCCTTCAGAAACTCCATAAATGTGTGACCAAGAACACCACAGAAAGGAATATGTTTACTCATTGAAGATTGTGGCCTAATCATACAGCCGGTCCCGAGGCGGCGGCAACACACATGGCAGTGCGGCGGCAGCTGCAGGGCAGGGGATGGCAGTGGTTGTCGTGGGACGGCAGCGGCAATACAAACAGCCATGGGTGCACCAGACTCTACCACACAGTGTGGGCTCTCTATTCTGTTCCACTGGTAAAAGTGTCTATTTTTATGCCAGTACCATGCTGTTTTGGTTACTATAGCTTTGTAGCATAATTTGAATCGGGTAGTGTTATGCCTCCAGCTTTACTTTTTTTGCTCAGGATTGCTTTGGCTATTCAGGGTCTTTTATTGTTCCATATGAATGGTAGGATTGTTTTTTCAATTTCTGTGAAGGACGTCATTGGTATTTTGATGGGGATTGCATTGAATCTGTAGATTGCTTTGGGTAGTATAGACGTTTTCACAATGTTAATTCTTCCAATCCACGAGCATGAAATGTCTTTCCATCTTTTTGTGTCTTCTTTAATTTCTTTGAGTAATGGTTTGTAGTTCTCACTGTAGAGATCTTTCACCTCCTTGGTTAAATTGATTCCTAGGTATTTTATTTTTTTGGTAGTTATTGTAAATGGGCTTACTTTCTTGATTTCTCTGTTAGTTCATAATTTGAGAATATAAACACAACTGATTTTTTGGTGTTAATTTTGTATCCTGCAAAATTACTGAAATTATTAGCCAGCTCTAAGAGTTTTTTGGTAGAGTCTTTAGGTTTTTCTATATACAGGATCATGTCATCTGCAAATAGGGACAGTTTGACTTCATCTATTCTGATCTGGATGCCATTTATTTCTTTCTCTTGCCTGATTGCTCTGACTAGTACTTCCAGTACTATGTTAAATAGGAGTGGTGAGAGTGGGCATCCTTGTCTTGTTCTTGTTCATAAAGGAAAAGCCTTCAGTTTTTCCCCATTCAGGATGATATTTGCAGTGGGCTTGTCATAGATGGTTTTTATTGTGTTGAGATACTTTTCTTCTTTACCTAATTTGCTGAGAGTCTTTATCATGAACAAATGTTGAATTTTGTCAAATGCTTTTTCTGCATCTATTGAAATAATGATTATGGTTTTTGTCCCTGATTTTGTTGATGTGATGTATCACATTTATTGACTTGCGTATTTTGAGCCATCCTTGCATTTCTGGGATGAATCCCACTTGATCGTGGTGTATAATTTTTTTGATGTGTTGCTGTATTGTGATTACTAGTTTTGTTTTTCCTTTTAAACTTGTTTATTTAATAATATATATGCATTTTTTTTTTTTACATTCTAACATGTTGTGAAGCCGTTGTGGAGGAGGTAAAGAAGGGAAGGGGAAGAGAAATAGGGTGGGAGGATGAGGATGGGGGGGTGGTCAAGGTCCACAACACCCACCTCATTCCAACAGGGGAGACCAAGGGGCTTCCAGCATCAGCTCAGTCATTGCTGGGCTGGATGCAGATGTCAGGGGGGTGTGGCTGAGACCCTAGGCCCCTCCACCACAATGGGTTGGGAGCCCTGAGCACTACTGGTTGTGGCTTGGTGGTCTTTGCTGGGCAGGTTGTGGATGTCAGGAGGGTGTGGCTGAGGCTCTTGGCCCCCCATCACCCTGGCTCAGGAGGCTTGGGGGCTTCTGGTCCTTCTAGGTTTTATAGGTGTTCTTTGGTTGTGTTAGACATTTGCTGGTTAATATCAAACTTTGTGTGTGGTCTGTGGGTATTTTGTTTTTTCTTTCAGTTCTCTATTGGATTATTCGCTCTTTCCACCCCTTAAACTGAACTGGAACTAATTGTTGTCCTTTGCTTACTCCTAAAAAAGGGAAACTTCCTGTGGGAACTGGCACTTGAGCCATGTAGTTGAGCTAAATTGTTGCTTTGTTGCTGATTCCCAGAGGAATGCTTTTGGTGCAGCTCAGGTTTTAATTGTTGACCTTGTATGCACTTCCAGGGCTTATGAGTTCTGGTACACCTGGAGTGTGTGGAAGCTCTGGCCTGGGCCTGAGTCTTTTCCGCATACTGCAGCCCCTACCGTTCTATATTCCTGACCAGTATCCACTGAGTGGTCCTTTGCTGATTGGAGGGCAAAGCTGCTCTCCATGCTGTGCCCTAGTGTTCCCTCAGTGGGCCCATCTCCCCCACTGCCCACACTCCAAACACTTCCCATGGGATGGGCCATGCGCCAGTCCCTTGCAATGACTCACCTGCCTCTGAATGTCCCCCTTTTCAGTTGTCTGTAGCTCCTTGCTCTTATGTGGGTTCACAGGAACCCTGTTAGTGGTTTTGTTGGACTGTTGGCCACCAAGGTCCTCCTCTCCCCTCTCACCTTCAAGCAACTTCATGCAAAGGGTACAGCTGTGGCTTTTGCCAGCCCTTGCTCCATGTGCTCACCGGCTTCAGCCTTGAAGTGGCCAGGACTTAAAATGGTGGGAACAATTCTTTCTTTCTCTCATTGTGGCTTCTCCTGCCTTCATGAACTCCATAGGTCTTTCCTCTTCTCCTGGGCTCTAGCGGTGCTGGCCCCAAATTCTTGGCTGTCATTGCTTTTTTTTTTTCCCCACAGCTGGCTGATATGGGGAATTGAACCCTAGACGTTGGTGTTACAAGGCTGTGCTCTAATCAACTGAGCTAGCTGGCCAGCCTGTCACTGCATTTTAATAGTTGTAAATGGGTTGATTTGTGGGAGAGAGTGATGCTGGGGACTGTCTATTCTGCCATTTTGACTGAAAGTCTGATTACTAGTATTTTATTGAGAATTTTTGCATCTATGCTCATCAGAGATGTTGGTCTGTAGTTTTCTTGTTGTATGTTTGTCTGGTCTTGGTATTAAGGCAATGTGGCCTCACAGAATGAGTTTGGGAGAGTGGCCTCTGTTTCAATATTTTGGAATAGTTTGGAGTGACTGGTACTAATTCCTCTGTAAAACTTTCGTAGAATTCAGCAGTAAAGCCATCTGGTCCTGGGCTTTCTTTGTTGGGAGATTGCTAATTACTGCTTCAATCTCATTGCTTGTTGTTGGTCGGTTCAGGTTTTCTATTTCTTAGTAGTTCTGTCTTGGTAGTTTGCATGTGTCCAAAAATTTATCCATTTCCTCCAGGTTTTCAAATTGGTTGGCATATAGTCATTTACAATAGTCTCTAATGGTTTTTTGTATTTCTGTAGAATCAGTTGTAATGTCTCCTTTTTCATTTCTTATTTTTGTTAGTTGGGTCTTCTCCTTTTTTTTTTTTTTTTTTTTTGTTAACCTAGCTAATGGTTTGTCTATTTTGTTTATCATCTCAGAAAACCAACTTTTTGTTTCACTAAGCTTTTGTGTTGTTTTCTGGGTCTGTATATTATTTAGTTCTGCTTTAATCTTGATTATTTCTTTCCATCTCCTAACTTTGGGATTGGATTGTTCATGTTTTTCTAGTTCTTTTAGGTGTACAGTTAGGTCGTTTACTTGAAATCTTTCTATTTTTCGATGTAAGCATTTATTGCTCTGAACTTCCCTCTTAATACTGCTTTTGCAGGGTCCCACACATTTTGATATGATGTATCTTTATTTTCATTGTTTTCTAGAAATTTTTTGATTTCCTGTTTAATTTCTTCTTGGACTCATAGGTCATTCAGGAGCCTGTTGTTTAATTTCCATGTATTTGTATAGAGTCCCAAGTTTTTCTTGTTATTAATTTCTAGTTTTAATCCATTGTGGTCTGAAAAGATAGTTGAGATGATCTCAGTTTTTTTAAGTTATTGAGACTTCCACCACCTCGGGGCCCTGCCAGAGTCTTGAGGTTGGAGCCAGGGGAAACTGAATCCAGCCGCAACCAGGTAAAAAGCACACCAAAAACACATTTCCAAAAGGGTAACCCACCACAGCCACCACAATTGCCATGGTTGCCGCAAAATTGCCTAGTCTCTATAGCAGCAGTCACAGCCACTGTGCAGATTGCACGTCAGACTCTCAACTGCATTGACATCAATGGAGAGGCACCAGCAGAGACCAAAAAAAAAAAAAAGAGATCCTCTCTCTCCACAAAGCACACTCCAGAGTAATAGAGGAAGCATCTGATTTACAGTAACAGGGGAGGACTTGATCATACCTTTCTCAGTACTGGATAGATCATCTAGGCAACAAACCAACAGAGGAACGGTTAATCTATCAGATAGAACAAATCTATGGTTTTTAAAAGGGCAGGGGGAATGGGGAGATTGGATAAGGGGCATAAAGAATAAGTATGATTTGTAACAATGAATATGCTAATAAAAAAATTTTTTTTAAAACCCAATAAATAAATAAATAAGAAAATAAATTTAAAAATTAAAAAAAAATTATTGAGAATTGATTTGTGACCTAACATGTGGTTTATCTTGGAGAATGTTTGATGTGCTGATGAGAAGAATGTATATTTTGTAGTTGTTGGATGAAATGTTCTGTAGATATCTGCCAGGTCCAATTGGTCTAAAGTGTAGTTGAAAGCCTGTTTTTCTCTGTGATTTGTTGCCTGGATGCTCTGTCTAATGATGAGAGAGGGGTGTTCAGGTCCCCCAGTATTATCATATTGGGATCTATCTCTTTCTTTAGGTCTAAAAGTGTTTGCTTTCTATATCTGGGTGCTCTAATGTTGGGTACATATATATTTACGATTGTATGTCTTCTTGCTGGATCAATCCCTTTATCATTATGTAGTGGCTTTCTTTGTCTCTCTTTATGGTTCTTGGTTTAAAATCTACTTTATCTGGGCCAGCCTGGTGGCGCACTGGAGAGTGCGCCGCTTGGGAGCGCGGTGGCGCTCTTGCCGAGGGTTCGGATCCCATGTGGAGACCGGTTCCCGCTCACTGGCTGAGCGAGGTGTAGGCGCAACACCGAGGGTTGCGATCCCGTTACTGGTCAGTAAAAAAGACAAAAAGGAAAAAATAAATAAATAAATAAATAAATAAATTCTACTTTATCTGATATAAGAATAGCTACTGCTGTTTGGTTTTGGTTTCCATTTGCATGGTATATCTATTTCCATCCCTTCACTATTAGCCTGTGTGCATCTTTACTGGTAATATGAGTCTCTTCAAGACAGCATATAGTTGGGTCTTGCTTTTTGATCCAATCCATCAGTCTGTGTCTTTTGAGTGGGGAGTTTAATTTATTTACATTTAGGGTTGTTATTGACAGATATTGTTTACTCCTGGCATTTATGGCTTTTTGTTCAGATGTTTTGAGTATCATTTGTTCCTTTCTTCTCCTTTGATTATTGGTCTTCAATATTTTCTCTCTCTTTTTTTGAGGTGGTAAGATTTAGTCTCTTTTGTCTTTCTCATTTGCATATGTGTTTTACTAGTGGGCTTTGTTCTTACTTGTGCATTCATGGTAGTGATTATTGTTTTTCAGATTCCAGATGCAGGACTCTCTTGAGAATTTCTTGCAGGATTGGTTGTGTGATGATGAATTCCAGCAGGTTTTGTTTGTCTGGAAAATACACTATTTCTCCCTCATTTCTTTTTTTTTTTTTTTGTCTTTTGTCTTTTTCCGTGTCCGGCAACGGATTGCAACCCTCAGTGTTGCCCCGTACCGGACCGGGGACCGGCAACGGGATCGCAACCCTCGGTGTTGCTCCCGTGCCTTGCTCAGCCAGCGAGCGGGAACCAGTCTGTATGTGGGATCCGAACCCTCGGGCGGGAGCGCCGCCGTGCTTCCCAAGCGGTGCACTATCCAGTGCGCCACCGGGCCGGCCCTCTCCCTCATTTCTAAAGGATAACCTTGCAAGGTATAGTATTCTTGGCTGGCAGTTTTTTCTTATTATTTTGAATATGTCATTCCATTTTCTTCTTGCCTATAGAATTTCAGTTGAGAAGTCTGCTATTAGTCTGATGGGGCCTCCTTTATGAGTGACTTGATGCTTACACATACCACATTTTTTTCTCTCTCTCTTACTTCTTTTTTTTTTTTTTAAGGTTGGTCCAAAATTTAATAGAAACAGCTTTTATTGTTATATATATATATTTAAAAATTTATTTTAACATTTACTTATGCATATTTGTGGGTACAGTGTGATGTTTCAATACATGCATATATTGCACAATGATTCACTTAAGATAGGTAACATAGTTTTGTATCTGTTAGTCCACCACTTCTCCTCCTCCTCTCCTCCTATCCCTGCCCTGTGGCAACCATTGCTCTACTCTCTATTTCTATGAGAACTACTCTTTTTTTTTTAAGGTTCCACAGATGAGTGAGATCATGAGGTATATTTCTTCTGTGCCTGACTTACTTCACTTAACATGATGTTTTACAGTTCCATCCATGTTGCCGCAAATGATAGAATATCATTTTTTAAAGGAGGAATTGGTAAAAGGACATGAAAATCAACTACACTGTATATTGATAAATTAAAATTTTTTAAAAAGAGTATCATTTCTTAAATGCCCAAATAGTATTCCATTGTGTACATATACCAGTTTTTTTATCCATTCATCCACTGATGGGCATTTAGGTTGACTCCATCTCTTAGCTATTGTGATGAATATGGGGTGCAGTTTTGGGGGGCTTTTTTGATATAGTGGTTTTATTTCCTTTGGGTATACACCCAGGATAGCTGGATCATAAGGTAGATCTATTTTCAGTTCTCTGAGGAACCTCCATACTGTTTTCCACAGTGGCTGTACCAGTTTATATTCCCAACAACATACAGGAGGGGTCCCTTTTCTCTGCATCCTTGACAGCATTTGTTATTTTCTGCCTTGTTGATAATAGCCATTTTAACTGGAGTGAGATGATATCTCACTGTGGCTTTAATTTGCATTTCCCTGATGATTAGTCATTTCGAACATTTTTTTTTTCATGTTGCTTGTTGGCCATTTGTATGTCTTCTTTTGAGAGATGTCAGTTCAGGTCCTTTGCTCATTTTTAAATTGGGTTATTTGGTTTTCTTGCCCTTGAGTTGTTTGAGTTCTTTACATATTCTGGATATTAGCTCCCTGTCTGATGTGTAGTTTGCAAACATTTTCTCCCATTCTGTAGGTTATCTTTTCATTTTATTGATAGTGTCCCTTGCTGTTTGCTTTAGTTGCCTGTGCCTTTGTAGTCTCACTAAAAAAAGCAATTCCCACAGCCATTTTGTGTAGCATTTCCCCTATGTTTTCTTCTGATAGTTTCATAGTTTAGGTTCTTAAATTTAGGTCTTTAATCCATTCTGAGTTGATTTTTGTGTATGGTGAAGGATGGGATCCAGTTTTAGTCTTCTGCATGTAGATAACCAGTTTTCCCAGCACAATTTATTGAAGAGGCTGTCTTTTTCCCATTGCATATTTTTGGCACCTTTGTTTAAAATTGATTATAAGTACATGGATTTATATCTGGGCTCTCTATTCTTTCTATTAGTTTGTCTATTTTTATACTTGTACCATGCTGTTTGGGTTATTATAGCTTTCTAATATATTTTGAATTCAGGAAGTGTGATGCCTCCAACTTCATTCTTTTTGTTCCATACAAATTTTAAGATTTTTTTTCTATTTCTGTGAAGGGTGTTGCTGTTATTTTGCTAGGGATTGTGTTGAATGTATAAATTGCTTTGGATAATATGGATATTTTCATGATGTTAATTCTTCCAACCCATGAACATGGGATATTTTTCCATTTATTTGTTTCCTCTTTGATTTTTTTCACCAGTATTGTACAGTTTTTATTGTAGATATTTTTCACTTCCTTGGTTAAATTTACTCCTAGGTATTTTATTTGTTCGCTAGCTACCGTGAATGGGATTGCTTTCTTGATTTCTTCTTTGGCTATTTCATTACTGGTGTATAGGAAGGCTGTTGATTTTTGTGTGTTGATTTTGTATCCTGCTTCTACACTGAATTATTTTATTAGTTCTAGTAATTTTTTGGTGGAGTATTTAGGGTTTCTATGTATATGATCATATCATCTACAAATAGGGAGAGTTTGTCTTCTCCTTTCTGATTTGGATGTCCATTATTGCTTTCTCTTGCCTTATTGCACAGGCTAGAATTTCCAGTACTATGTTGAATAAGAGTGGGGAAAGTGGGCATTCTTGTCTTGTTCCAGTTCTTAAAGGAAAAGCCTCCAATTTTTGTCCATTCAGTATGATATTAGCTGTGGGTTTGTCATATGTGACCTTTACTGTGTTGAGGTACCTTCCTTGTAAACCTCATTTGTTCAGTGTTTTTATCATGAAGGAGTGTCAGATTTTATGAAATGCTTTTACTGCATCTGTTGAAGTGATTGTGTTCTTTTTCCTTCATTTTGCTGATGTGATGTATCAGGTTTATTGATTTGCATATGTTGAACCATAACTGCATCCCTGGGATGAATCCCACTTGATCAGGTGAATAATCTTTTTAATGTGTTGCTGGATTCTGTTTCCTAGTAGTTTGTCAAGTATCTTTGCATCTGTGTTCACTGGGGATATTAATCTGTGGAATTCTTTTTGTTTCATTTTTTTCTGGTTTTGGTATGAGGGTAATGCTGACCTGGTAGAGTAAAACTGGAAGTATTCCTTCCTCTTTAATTTTTTGGAAGAGTTTGAGAAGTATTAGTCCTTCTTTAAATGTTTGGTAGAATTTGCAGTGAAGCCATCTGGTCCTGGAGTTTTCCTTGTTGGGAGACTTTTTATTACTGCTTCAATCTCATTACTAATTATTGTTCTGTTTAGGCTTTCTAGTTCCTCATGATTCAACCTTGGTAATTTGTATGTGTACAGGAATTATCCATTTCTTCTAGGTTTTCTAGTTTGTCCACATATAGTTCTTTGTAATAGTCTCTTATGATCTTTTGTATTTCTCTGGTTTCAGTTGTTGTGTCTCTTTTTTCACTTTGGATTTCATTTATTTGAGTCTTCTCTCATTTTTTCTTCATTAATTATCTCAAAGTTTGTCAATTTTGTTTATCATTTCAAAAAGCCAACTATTCATTTCATTGACATTTTATATATTTTTAAATTTCTAATTCATTTATTTCTGCTCTGATTTTTCTTATTTCTCTCCTATTTATTTTTGTTTTGATTTGTTCTTGTTTTTCTAGTTCCTTGAGGTGTAAAGTAGGTTATTTATTTGAAATCTTTCTTCTTCGTTTTGATGTAGGCATTTATTGCTATAAACTTCCTTGTTACAGTTACATTTGCTGTATCCCACAGGTTCTGGTATGTTGTGTTTTCATTTTCATTTTTCTCCAGGAATTTTTTAATTTCCTTTTTGATTTCATCTTTGACCCATTCATTGTTTAGCAGCATGTCATTTAATTTCCATGTATTGTTGGTTTCTAGTGTGTCTTTTGTTGTGATTTCTAGTTTTATTCCATTGTAGTCAAACAATATAGTTGGCATGATTTCTTTTATTTCAAACCCGTTGAGACTTGTTTTGTGACCTAACATATGGTCTATTCTAGAGAATGTTTCATGTGCTGGTGAGGAGAATGATTATTCTGCAGCTGTTGGATGAAATACTTTATAAATATTTATTAGGTCCAATCAGCCCAGAGTAGAGATGAATTCTCCCATATCTTGGTTAATTTTCTGTTCTTTGATGAAAGTGGGGTGTTAAAGTCTCTAACTATTATTGTGTTGGAGTCTATCTCTCCTATTATGTCTAGTAATTTCTTTATATAACTGGTTGCTCTGGTTTAGGGAGCATATATATTTAGAATGTTATATCCTCTTGTTGAATTGGTTCCTTTGTTGTTACATAATGACCTCGTTATCTTTTTTTTACTTTGGTTGGCTTGAAGTCTATTTTATTAAATGTAAGTATAGTTACTCTTGCTCTTTCTTGGTTTTCATTTGCATGAAATATTTTTTTCTATCCCTTCACTTTCAGTCAATGTGTTTCTTTATATGTAAAGTGACTTTCATGTAGACATCTTGTAGGTTCCTGTTTTGTAATCCAGTCAGCCACTCTGTGTTTTTTTTATTGGGGCATTTAATCTGTTTTCATTTAGAGTCATTATTAATGTACAGGGACTTGTTACTGTCATTTTGTTACTTTTTTTCTGTTTTTCTGGCTTTTTTTTTTTTCCTTTATTGACTGGTAAGGGGATCGCAACCCTTCACACAGTGTGGTCTGCACCACGCTCAGCCAGTGAGTGCACCCGCCATCCCTATATAGGATCCAAACCCGCGGCCTCGGTGCTATCAGTGCTGCACTCTCCTGAGTGATCCACGAGGCCGGCCCCTTTTTCTGGTTGTTTTGTAAATCCTTTTCCTTTGTCTTACTGTCTTCCTTTGTTATTGAGTGGTTTTCTCTAGCAGTATATCTTGATTTCTTGCTATTTATTTTAAGTATTTCTCTTATAAGTTTTTGTGTTATGGTTACCATGAGGCTTACAAAAAACATGTTAGAGTTAGATTATTTTAGACTAGTAACAACTTAACTTTGATGTGTAAGAAAAAAAACCCAAGGCCAACTCTATGCTTTGTCTTCATTCCCCCAAACTTTTTGACATTTTGTTGTTTCAAGTTACGTCTTTTAATATTGACTGTCTCTTATACAATTGTATTTGTTATTGTCTTGTTAGGTTTGTCCTTTAGTTTTCATACTAAGGATATAAGTGATTTACTCATGACCCTTACAACATTGGAGTATTCTGAGGTTGTCTGTGTACTTACTTTATAATGAGTTATGTACCTTCAGATGTTTACTTGCTACTTTTTAACATCATCTTCTTTTAGATTGAAGAACTATCTTGGAAGAACTCTCTTCCAAGACTAGACCTGTCTTGGAGGGCAGGTCTGGTAATTATGCATTCCTTTGGCTTTTGTTTGTAGGAAAGATTTTATTTCTCCTCCATATTTGAATGTTAGTTTTTCTGGATACAGGATTCTTGGCTGACAGTATTTTTCCTTTAGCCCTCTGAATATATCATCCCATTCTCCTCTGGCCTGTAGGGTTTCTCCTGAGAAATCTGCTGAGGGATGTATCGGGGCCCCATTTAATGTTATGTGTTTCTTTTCTCTTGCTGCTTCCAGTATTCTTTCTTTGTCTTTGGTTTTTAATAATTTGATTATGATATTCCTTGGAGGTGCTCTTTGGACTGAATTTGATTGGTGACCTCTGAGCTTCCTGTACCTGGATGCTGTCATCTTTCTCCATACTTTTAGAATATTCAGTCATTATTTCCTTGAATGGACTTTCTTGGTCTCTTCTTTTTTCCTCTCCTTTTTTTCTTCTGTCATTTATGCAGAGATTATTGCAGTATTTCTGTTTTATTTTTCTTATTCTTTTTGGTTTTACTCCTCTGATTGGATAATTTCAAGTGGCCTCTCATGCCTTCATGAACTCCATGGGTCTTTCCTCCTCTTTCCCTCAGTTCCAGCAGTTCTGGAGTCTGAAATTTTTAATCTTTTTAGTCTTTGCTTTTTAAAAGTTGTAAATTGATTGATTGTTGGGTGGGAAGCAATGCTGGGGTCATCTATTTTACCATCTTGAAGAAGTCACTCTTACGTTTTCTTTATCCATTTGTTCATTGATAAACACTTAGGTTGATTCTATATCAACCCTGGCTTAAGATTGTTTTGGCTACTTGTGATCTTTTGTGGTTTCATAAATATTTTAGGATATTTTTTTCCTGTTTCTGTAAAAACATCACTTGAATTTTGATAGGGATTGCATTGAATCTGTAGATCACTTTCAATAGTATGAACATTTTAACCATATTAATTCTTCCAATCCGTGAACATTGGATACCTTTCCATTTATTTGTGTCTTCTTCAATTTCTTTCATCAATGTTTTACAGTTTTCAGCATACAGATTTTTCACCTCCTTGGTTAAATTTATACCTAAGTATTTTGTGTGTGTGTGTGTAGCTATTATGAATGGGATTATTTTCTTTATTTTGGCCCATTTTAAAAATTTGCCTCTTCATTCTCATTGATGCCTTGGGCCTAGAGTGAGGCTACTGGTTGGACCCTTTGTTAGATGCAATTCTATTCATTGATCACCTGTATTCTCTATTATTTCTGTTTATTTTTATATATTTAAATATTTATCAATAGGTAATGCAATTATATATTTCAGAGTTCAAAAGCAATGAAAAGTTATATATAGTGAAAACTCTGCCCTTACATATCCCAGTCAGCCAGTCAGTTCTCTCCAGAAGGAACAGCTATTATCTGATCTTTGTGACTATTTCAGAGATTTTATATACATATGTGTCTTAGTTTGGGCTGCTATAACAAAGTACCATAGAGTGGGTGACTTATAAACAGAAATTTATTTCTCACAGTTCTGGAGGCTAGATGTCTAAGATCAGGGTACTAGAATGGTCACGTTCTGGTGAGTGCCCTCTTCTGTGTTGCAGACTGCCAACTTTTTACCTCAGAGATAATTTTTCTTGCAGATGTTTTCATATTAGTACATTAAGAGCCTTGCTATCTTTTTTTTAATTGCATGCTTTTCCACTATATGCATGTATTATATTTATTTAATCAGTCACCTGTTGATGGATATTCAGATGATTTCTAATCTCCTGATATTATGATGTTGCATATAATAGTATAATTCCCATGTGTGAGAATATTTGTAAGATTAGTTCTGAGAGGAGGAAAATTGTAGGCCAATAGGCATGTGTACTTATTTTGACAGATACCACCAAATCATATGCCATAAATATACCAATTTTCATCCACAAGAACTATGTGAGAGTCCGTGTTTTCCTGAATCTTTGCCATCCAAGTGTGTTATCAATCTTTTTTATTTTTGCCAGTCTACTGGATTAGAAATGATACTTCAGTAGTGTTTTAATTTGTATTTCCTTAATAAGAGTGAAGTTGAGCATGTTTTAATATGTCTAGAATGCATTTTTATTTCTTTTCCATTAACTGTTTAAATCCTTTACCCATATTTCTATTGAGTTGTACATCTTAATGATTTGTAAGTCCCTTTAGGATGCCCTTTGAGTATTTCCTGTATTTGTTTTTTATTTTTCTCATCATGTTTTTATGTGTGCTGTCAAACTTATCACATGGGTGTATGTGTTCTTTTTTTTTAAACAAATCTATTTATTTATTTATTTACTTCCCAACTTTAGTGAGGTATAGTTGACAAATTAAAATTGTATGTACTCAAGGTGTACAATGTGATGATTTGATATATGCACATTGTGATGTGATTGCCACAATCAAATTAACACATCTGGCACCACGTTTAGTTACTATTTTGCGTGTGTGCGTGTGGTGAATCCACTTAACAAATTTCAAGTAAACAATACAGTATTATTAACTACAGTCACTGTGCTGTGCATTAGATCCCCAGAACTTATTCTCTATGTGTATTTTCTTCCCTTTTTGCATGACTCTGATTTTAACTTTGTGTTTGTAAGATGCATTCTTACAAATTGAATATAGCATAGCATTTTGTCATATGTATGCACTACAATATATTTATGCATTCTGCTACTGATGAGCATTTGTGTTGTTTTCAGTGTCGAGCAGATGTGAACAATGCTACTGAGAATATCCTTGTATGTGTACCTGGGACACATGGACATGAGTTTTTCTGGGAGGGGAACAGCTGAGTCATCGGCCATGTTTATCTTCAAATTTACTAGACAATGTGTCTTAGTTTATTTGGGCTGTTATAACAAAATATCATAAACTGGGTGGCTTATAGACAACAGAAATTGATTTCTCACAGTTCTAGAGGCTGAGAAATCCAAGATCAAGACACCAGCAGATTCTGTGCCTGGTTAGGGCCTGCTTCCCAGCTCATGAACAGCATCTTTTTGCCATGTCCTCACGTGGTAGAAGGGGCAAGGGGGTCTCATTCAGGACTCTTTTGCAAGGGCACTAATCACATTCATGAGGCCTCCACTCCTATGACCCAATCACCTCCTAAGGTCCCACACCTCCTAACACCATCACTTTGGGAGTGAGAATTTCAACATATAAATTTTGGGGGGACATAGACATTCAGACCATGGCACAGGGCTACTCTGTTTTCCGAAGTAGTTGCTCCAGTTCTCTTTCTCAATGGCAGTGTATGATATTACTTCATATTATCACCAGCACTTGGTGTTGATTTATGTGTTTGCAAGTCTTACCAATGTAAATGGTATCTCATTGTGGTTTTACTTTGTGTTTTCCTGATGTTGAGCACCTTTTGATGTTTATATCGACGTTTTGGATTTTCTCCTTTGTGAAGACTTCATCAAGACTTTGCCCATTTCTCTGTTGGGTTGTTCTTTTCTTATTGATTAGGATTGAGTATTTCTTAAGAATTCTGTGACACTTCTGAGTGGACAGATTCCAGAGACATCCCCACATTATCCAATGGGAAAAAGTTATAGCTTTGACATCTCTGAAGTCACTAGCTATGCTGCTTCTTTCAACATATCACTGGGAAGAATGGATTCCCAACTATGTTATTATTATTATTTACTTTTTTGTGTGTGTGACCCAGATAGGACTTGAACTTGTTATTGAATTCTATCTTAATTGCATAATAGGCAGTCCATCAAAATTTGTTTTGATTTGATTATAGCCTCTCGTGTGGTCAGTTTTTGTAAATATTCCGTGTATGATTGAAGAATGTATGTTTTGCAGATGGTTGTTGCAGGTCTATAAACACGTTCATTACGTCAAGTATGTTAGTCATGCTGTTCAAATCTGTATCTCATTGATTCTTTTTGTCCTATTAATTACTGAGACGGGTATATTAAAATCTCCCATTGTAATTATGTCTTTGCCTATTTATCTTTGCAATTCTGTCCATTTTTGCTTTACATATTGTAAGACAATGTTATTAACCCAGCTTGCCATCACAGGACACAGGAAGCCCGTGTATCTGCCTGATAATGTGTCTGCAGCTGAGGTATCATGAAGCTTTCTTTTGGTCCCCCTTTATAATCCTGCTTCTCTCACTTTATAACAGGAAATCACTTCACTTACCTATTTCTCTTCTTACTATTTTCTTTGCCTTTGAACCACCAGAAAAGGGTACTCTGAAATATTCATTATTAATATGAATCAAGTCTCCATAAACTGAAGTCATGGCTTTGTGATTTTTAATGTCGAAACATATGTATGTTAAGAGAACAGCATAGCATTAGATCATTATGGGATTTTGGGCATATAACTTAGAAGAAGATTTTTAAAAAGTTGAATCACATTGCATAACAAAATTTCTTCCATTTCCACTCATGATATATGCAAACATGTTTTCTAAGTATTTACATATATAGAAATGAAAACAGGAATAAGATTTATGCTGAACCTTATCTCATCCTAATAATCAGTAATATTTGCCATAAATATTTGAACTCACTGAAAAGCAAAAGGCCATTTTATTAAGAATCATATAATTTAATATAATTTAAATTTAATACAGTTAATGGAATTCAACATTTTTTGTTTAAGAAATATAAAAATGTATAATTGTAATGTTTTAGTTAATTTTATGCTACTAATAATTGCAATGATAACTTGACCTAGAATTTTTTCTAACATTTAGAGGTTAATGGTCATCTGAAATTAAAAAATTAAAATCAATTTTCCCATATTTCAGTTGCAGGTAAGGATAATAAGGTAATCAATAAAAAATATTTGAAGCATAAAGATATATTTTTATGGAAAATTCTGAGTTGAAGGAGAAAAATGTAAAAATTTTGACCATTAAAGATGAGCTAATTTGTGTATATTTTAAATAGGCAATGAGAATTAAATTATATGGTAATTATTTTCCTTTGTATATATTTAAAAGAACAATATGAAAATTTTCTTTAAAAATGTCAATACGTGTGATATGCAATGAAGAATTATAATGAAAAAATTTGGAGGTCAGCTGTTAAAAACTGCAATTATTTTTAAGTATATTGAAGGACACTGTGAAGACTGCTGGCCTAGTGCAGTCCTGGCCCACCTCCTGCCTTCGGGCACTCAAACCCAGCCAGACATTGATGAACTATGGATTTCCTGGAAAGAAGCTTCTTTCCTTGGTAAGAATGTTTCGGTATCTTAGCACATTTACCATCTGGGAATTCTAATCCTCATCTTTATGTCTGGGGGAAAGGATGTGTAAGCCAGGGATTTATGGTCCAGCCGGGGAAGGAGTGGGACCAGTAGCGGTGAAGTATCTGGAAGACAAAATGGTGGACCTTGCCCCTTTCAGAGCTAGCAACTGATGGCCCATTTCACTCCATCTGGAAAGAATACAGGAGGAAGGAAAGGTCAATGGATATCTTACTAGCTGCTTTTATGTAAGTTGTCTGATTTCCTTAACCATCCATCCTCCAGATGAAGAAATGGAGCCTCGGGATGATGACAGGCTTGTCCCAGTTTATACAGCCTGTCAGTGGTGTAGCGGGATTTCATTCTAGGTTTGTGTGACTCGGCTATATCCGTGGCCTCAGAATCAGAAGATGCATGTGCTCTTGGGCAAATTACTTAACTTCTCCGAGCTCATCTGTAGAATGGCATAGTAATAGCTATTTTGCAGGATGGTAGTCACAATCCAGTGAGTTAACATGTGGATATATTCAAATCTGTGGTGTGGGGCCTGGCACACAGAAGGTCCTAGAGATGTAAGCGTTGACTATTCAAGCACAAATTTGGGCATTCTGGCACCATACCTCTGCCAGCTGGTGATTGCTGGTGTTTGGGACACAAAACCTTTGGGAGTACAGCTGTCACTTAAAGGTGACAAACAAAGTTTCCTTAAACTTTGAGACCAAACAGCTAAGACCGAAAGCTGGACATTGCCTCGGGGATGGCCAATAGGAGAGATGTTTGCTGTTTGCTGGATCTGTCCTAAGACAGCTGAGGCTAGCGCCTGCCCACTGTGTGTCCTCCCCTAACCAAGAATTTCTCACCATCCCTGTATTCAGACTAAACAATGCAGCCCACAGAACGCACTCAATGTTCTGCAGTCAAGGATTAAAAGCATGTTGCCTCACTTGGTGGGGCAGCACCCACCCACAAGGGACACCGTGCCTCTGCAGTTCATTTTCAGCTTTTTTGTATTACGAAGCAGTCTCAGCCCAACACCCATCCTCAGCCTAGGAGCAGACTGTACACTTTAACAGAAAATGGCAAGCAGAAACACTCTTTCCAGGTATCCTGGACTGAGGCAAATATCACTTGGAGGATGAGGGCTAGTCTTTAATATTTTTGAATCACTATTCACATAACCATCATGATCTTTGATGCATTTGCTATTCAAAGCACTAGAGTGTGTGTCTTTCAAAAGCAAGACATAAAAAACAGATCCTGATCTAAAATTGTCACTGAAATGAACTTGTCAAGGAAAGTTCTTAGGTAGTTGCAAGCAGCTTCCTGGAGCTGTCAGTGTTGTTTAGGCGCCCTCTGGTGGCCCATGGCCTTCCCCGTCGGGGAGGTTAGCACAGATCATCGGCTGGCTGCGTGTGAAGCATCACCCCGAGACTCTGATTGGAAAGGTCCGTGGTAGGGATGGACATTAGTATTGTTTTAAAAGATAAATAAATAAGTAAACTCCACAGGTGATTCCAATGTGCAGCCGGGGCTGAGAGCCGCTGTTCTGGGGGGATTTCATTTAGAACTACTAATTGATGGTTTTCTTTGATTCATTTCACAAATATTTATTGAGCTCCTACTAGGTGTTAAGACGGATAAAAGATGATGAGCAACAAAAGACAAGTCCCGTGTCGTCATGGGGATTACAGATATTAGTAAAATAAGCACACATTTAAAATAGTTATTAGAGCTAAGAACAGGGCCACCTGAGCTCATCTGGAAGTCAGCAAAGGCTTCCTTGAGGAATTGACTTTTGAAGTGTGATCTGAAGAGTGAGTGGGCATTAACCAGGCTAGGCTGATGTACTGAAGTGCCCGACTAATTGCCCCAGGTATCCTTCCCTTGTTGGGCAGGGGTCCCATGAAGTTGGTGGCAGACCTTCCTTGATAGACTCTGGTCTCCTGCCCAAGACTATCCCTGGATGACTGACGATGCTTCCATTGGGGTAAGATGAGAAAACATTAAAAGTAGGAAAGTGTTGACTCTAAGGCCAGTGAAAAGTGTGTGGGTGAGGAAGGTTGTGGAGGGAGACGAGATGGAGTCCTGAAAATTGAAGAAATGCTACTTTAAACAAAACGGTGCCATATCTTATCATACAGTGCTGATGAGAATGGAAATTCTTCTCTCTGACCCAGCAAATCCACTGTCAGGAAGTTCCCTTGGGGAATTATGGGCATAAATACGTGGAGAGTCTAGCAGACAAAGGGAGTATGGCTGGGCTTAAATAATAGGATCACAGCTCCTTTGGGAGGAGGGTTTTCTTTTTGAGAGAGGAAGAGTAAGTATTGTGTGGAAGGTTGTCTCAGTAGCTGAGTTACCATCGATCACTCCATGTGGAATTATATAAAAGCAGGTTCACATGTAGAAAAATTTCTATATAACCACCTCTCCTATCCTTTTAATTTCAGCTGAATTCAGCACACATATTGAGTACCTGCTGATGCAAGGCTTTGGCCAGGAGAACTGCCTTACAGCGAGGGACGGTAACTCACCTGCCACTATAGAGGGGAAGGCTGACTGGTGACAAATTCAAATACAGTACTTACAATAAAATAAATATTGTATTATAAGGATAAGAATGTATGTTTAAAAGTGTTGTGAGCAAAAAGGAAAAGCACAATAAATTGTGATTGAAGAAATGTGTCTGAGGCTGATTCCCAGAGGACATAACATTTGAACAAAATCTTGAACAATTAACTGGGTTTTATAGATTTGGCATAGGGGTGTTGGTTGGGGGAAGGCCCTTGTGCCTTAAGGAAAGAATTGCTTGGGGTTTTATTTAATATGTCTTTTACTGAGCACCTACTGATCAAGTTGCTAGCTGCTGTGTGGGATACAGAAGTACAAGGACTTTCCAACATGAAAATGAGACAAAATACACCACAAAAGGAAAAAAAGGTGTGGTATTAAATCACTGTGTGCAATTAGGTGTCAATATTGTCAGAAAGATCCAGAGACAAGGCCGTGGCCTAAAGTGTTTGTGGCTGGGACCAGCCTGTGGCTCACTTGGGAGAGTGCGGTGCTGATAACACCAAGGCCACGGGTTTGGACCCCTGTATAGGGATGGCCGGTTCGCTCACTGGCTGAGCGTGGTGCTGACAACACCAAGTCAGGGGTTAAGATCCCCTTACCGGTCATCTTTTTTAAAGAAAAATAAAATGTTTGTGGCATAGTGAACAGAAGCCAGCTGAGGGCAAAGGGAGAGACGAGAGGTACATTCTCACCATCACCTTTCCACAGACGTCAGGACTAAAAAATATTGTTTCGTCATGGGACATGAACCATACCTGAAAACACTTTGGCAAAAAATTCAAGCATAAAGGGTAAAAAAAAATTTTTTTAGTCAAAGCTTCTCTTCACAAACCTCATCTCCCCTCCAATCCCACACCTCTCCTTAAATACAGTTATATTGACAATTTGGTGTGGATCCTCTCAGAGTGTTATCTATGTATTAAATGTAAATATGTACATACGTGAATATATAGTTTTTTGTTGATGTGTGTTTTACATAAATGATAACATTCTGAATATTTCCTTCAACTTTTTCTCACTCCGGTACACTTAGGGAACTTTATATGTCAGTCCATTTATATATACCTCATTATTTTAACTAGTGTTCCATGCCTGGTGTGGTGCATCTTAGTAACCTAACTTTTCCCACTTGATCAACCATAAACTGAACAACCCATTAAGGTTCTACTTGATTTGTACATCATCATCATCAACAACAGCAATAATAAAATCCAGTCTGGGTTTAGTAAATGAAGCCCTCTTGAGCCACCAGTCTAGAGAGTCATGGTCCCACTGCCGATTCCAGGATCTGAGTCAATTCACTGATCTAGAACAAAGGGGAAGCTGGGTCCCTTGAAGAAGAGCCCAGCAATGTCATGACAAGGGTAACTGAGGATCTTACTGCAAGCCTTCCCCCAAGGACTGGTGTTCATTGAGGAAGTAGCTATATGCTGAGAAAAGGGAAATAAAGAGGTCGAAAGCCACTGTGGCTCATCAGTGAGGGTAGGGGCTCCTGGCAGGCAGGGGAAGAAATGGTGCTTTGATTTGAATCTATCTCATAGCAGGCTCATGGTAACAGGGACTCTAAGGACATTTAGACATATGGGGTGGGGAAGGGAGGTTTAGATAGAGTGCTGTATCAGTCCACTTTCTGCTGCTAATAACAGAGTACCTGAAACCGGGGAATTTATAAAGAGATGAAATTTATTTCCTACAATTCTGGAGGCTGGGAAGTGCATGGTCTGGGGACTGCATCTGGTGAGGGCCTTGTTCTGAGGTAGTGCAGAGAATCACACAGCGAGGGGGGCAAAAGTTGACGCTAACGTGTTTCTTTCTCTCCTTATAAAGCCCCCAGTGCCACTCCCATAATAACCATTCATCCATTAACCCATTAATTCATGAATGGATTGACCCATTAATGAGCACGTAGCCATCATGGTCTAATCACCTCTTAAAGGCCCAGCCCTTCAAATACTATACTGGGCACTAAGCTTCCACATGAGCTTTGGAGGTGACAAACATTCAGACCATAGCAAGTGATCTGCATCACTACAAAGAGATACCTATATTTCCAAGCTGATTGGGAAGTCAGTACCTTGTGAATGGGATGGAAATCCATGTTTTTCCTTTGAGGCAGCAATCCAATTGTTAGGAATTATCCCATAGAATCACTCTCACAGATATGTAGAAAGAGGAGCAGAGAATGAGAGAAGCTGGTAAACTCCTGTTTTACTTAAATCCTGGAATTAAAAAAAACCTGGGGTAAGATATTTTGAACCTGTCATGTGGTTATTCCCTAAGTTCCTGAGTGTGTAGTTGAAAATGACATGCTTAGAAACAGGCAATATCTTCACACTGCGTAGAGATAGTGTCACTCTGTAGATTAGGGATCCAGTGTGAAGCTACTACTGTTGGAAGAACCCAGGCATTCCCCCTTTTGCCAAGTCAGAGAGTAATACGGCATCCCTGGGAGAAACACAGCAGTTAGTGCCACCATCAAACACATGAAAGAAGCAGGGGTGATGATTTCTATTACATCAGCAGTTTATCTTACAATATGGCCAATACACAGTTTAGAAAAACTTTGAGAATAAAATGACAGTGACTTTAGTTGCATCTGCTTTTATAGATGTTGTCTCTTTCATAGCCCATGTTATGTCATTATCAGTTTGGCAAGCGCATTCTTCTCCATCCCAATAAACAGTGACAACAAAATCAGTTTGCTTTCACATGGTGGGGACTGCAGAATATTTTCAACATCTTGCCTCACACTTATACCAGCTCCATGGTTCTGTGCTTCAGTTTTGCACTTAGAAACCTTAATCATCTCGCCAACACAGAGGACACAGCCCTGGTTCTCTACACTGATGTCATCATGCTAAGAGGGACTGATGAGCAGGCAGGAGCAGGTACCCTGGCTGACCTGGTAAGACACATGCATGCTGAGGGGTGGAAGACATAGTCCAAGAAACATCAGGGAACTACCACATCAGTAAAGTTTCTGGGGGTCCCGTAGTCTGAGTTATGTTAGATACTTGCTCCAGAATGAAAGACAAACATCTCGATCTTGTGCCCCTCTACAAGCTTGGCAGAGATATAATACTTCATAGGACATCTTTGGAAAAGCATACGCTTGCCAGCTTTGAGCAAGGCCCCAAGAAACAAAACACTTCTCAAGCTATACCAGGCTGCGGTGAAAGCAACCTGCTACCTAGCCTTTTGACCCAGTACATGCAATGGTGTGTGAGGTTTCTGTGGCAGATGGGGCAGTGTGGAGCCTGTGGCAAGCCCCGATGTGAGCAGCAGAAGGAAGGCTACTACATGCATGAACTGACAGACATATTTCCGTTGCTGTAATTTTCCTGTGATAAGACCACGTGGCTTTGTTGTTGTTGACATTATTTTTAAAATTTTAATTGTGTAAAATATAGATAACATAAAATTTACCATCTGAACCTTTTTTTTTTCCTTTTTGTCTTTTTTACTGACCGGTAACGGGATCGCAACCCTCGGTGTCGCGCCCGTACCGGGGACTGGCAACAGGATCGCAGCCCTCAGTGTTGTGCCCGCAACGTGCTCAGCCAGTGAGCAGGAACCGGTCTCCACATGGGATCCGAACCCTCGGTGGGAGCACCACTGCGCTCCCAAGCAGCACACTCTCCAGTGCGCCACCGGGCTGGCCCCACCTGAACCATTTTTAAGTGTACAGTTCAGTGGCATGAAGTACGTTCACATTGCTGTGCAAACACCACCATCATCTACCTCAGAACTTTTTTCATCCTGCAAAACTGAAACTCTGTCCCCATTAATTAACTCCACATTTTTCCCTCCCCTCAGCCCCTGGCAACCACCATTCTACTTTCCATCTTTATGAGTTTGACTGCTCTAAAGTACCTCAGGATTTTAATTTTGATATATTTATAGTGTCTTCTGCCTTCTAGAAAGTTTAGTCTTTTCTTATTGCTCTATAAAAATATTTCCTGGACACTCTTGTGCATTTGATATTCCAATTGAGTTTTGAGTCAGCTTATCACATTATCATAAAAAAATTCAGTTGGGATTTTTGATATTACATTGAATTATCATGGCTAAGGTATGACAATTTAAGCTTCAGGAAAAAATTATAATTTATTGAAACAAGCTAAGTCTATTTTAAAAAGTCATGAGACACTAATGACTTCAAATGGCAATTTCTTTTTTCTTTCCAAATAAATAGTACTATACTCAGGTTAATTTTATTCACGTGAGAAAAAAAATTCCTTAACTGTAAGTATATTCTCAGGATGTTTTAATTATACCCATACAGAAAGATAAGACTCTTCCCATGAAATATTAATGAAGAGGCTCATGGGACTTTCTGCTGCTCCAACATCTGGTGTCTCTGGGGGAATGACAGGGTCACGGAAAGTGCTGGGGGTGGACTCTATCTTTTTTTTTTTTTTTTTAAAAGATGACCGGTCAGGGGAACTCAACCCTTGGCTTGGTGTTGTCAGCACCACGCTCAGCCAGTGAGCAAACCGGCCATCCCTATATAGGATCCGAACCTGTGGCCTTGGTGTTATCAGCACCGCACTCTACCGAGTGAGCCACGGGCCAGCCTTGGGGGTGGACTCTAAAAACTGAGGTTACAACCTCAAAATTTCAAAATAAGTTTGTGCTGGGCCGGCCCGGTGGCGCACTGCTGCAGTGCGCCGCTTGGGAGCGTGGCAGCGCTCCCGCCGAGGGTTCGGATCCCACATACAGACCGGTTCCCGCTCACTGGCTGAGCGAGGTGCGGGCGCAACACTGAGGGTTGTGATTCCGTTGCAGGTCCCCGGTACGGGCGCGACACTGAGGGTTGCGATCCGTTGCCGGACACGAAAAAAAAAAAAAAAAAGTTTGTGCCAGACAAGCAAAGTTCCCTAACTATGTCGTAGCCACCTTGTTCTATAAAATCTTTTGACCCTCCTCAAATTCTATCCATCGTATGCCAACCAGCCACAGGGGGAGCTTCTGTTGACTCACAAACACCATAATTCAGTATGGGATATGGAAGCTACTATGTACATGGTGGCCCTAAAGTTAGGGTCTCATAATTGTACTCTCTTGGATCGTACATGTACATCTTCAGGTACACTTTTTTTTTTTTCGTGACCGGCAATCAATTTTTTTCGCGCCTGCACCCCGCTCACTGAGCGGCCGGTCTGTATGTGGGATCCGAACCCTCGGCAGGAGCGCCGCCGCGCTCCCAAGCGGCACACTGTAGCAGTGCGCCACCGGGCCAGCCCTTCAGGTACACTTTTAAAATAAGACCACACAGCTTACATGGGACAGTGCCTCTTTCTCAGAGCAGGAATCCATTAAAACCCTATCAATCATGTGTAGATATGTCCTATTCGGCTCTTCTAAGCAGAGACACATGGTTTATTTCATGTAGTACAAAGATTGGAGCTGGGAACCTGACTAAGTGAATGAGGACAGACTGAAAGCATGGACAGAGTCCTTTCGTAGACTGAGTGGTAGAATTTGGGTATTGGAAAATTCCTGGACTGATAACCAGATCAAAATCCAGGGCATTATAGTTCTGTTTTTAGAGGCATCCTGGCTTCACCCATTTTGATGATAGTTTTTTCCATATGGTGTAGAAAATTGAAAGAAGGCTTCTCTGGATGGTCTTCTAATTGTACAAAATGTGAGTCAGCCACTTTAACTTGAAGTATTCAAAAAGTATCTAGAACCAACTACATGCTTAGCATTTAAATATTTTTTACAACCTGTATTTGAAAAAACACCCCCCTCCATATTTTACAAATAGAACTTATGTTTATAGTTTCTATCTAAGGTAATTTTTAAGCCTGATTTTGATTATTTTATATCAAAATAAATAGAGTTACATCATAGATATAAAAGCTGAGTGGTTTACTCTGTGCTGCATAACATTATAAGGATGGGAGAATCAGAGATGTTGTGTTCCCGATGTGATGCAGAATAAAGCACACAGCACCATATTTGCAGTGTCCTTGCCTAAAAAAGAAAAAAAATTGACTTGAATCTAATCAACCAGTGGATCCAACATGTTAAACGACATCACGAGGATATAATCAGACTAATAGTACCCTTCTGTCAAAAGGTATCACCGCTTTTCACATTACTGCTATACATGACTGAACTGGTTCCAGAAAGTCAAAAATTTACATACTAACCATAACGAGCAAAAATTCATCTTATTTCACCTTGACCAGAATTGCTTATTGTAATCAATTTTAAATAATGTGCACTATTTGAATTTGGCAAAATGGTAGTCATTGTACTAATTTGTATACAATAGAGGTTAAATGTATTTTTTGCCTGTTGATTAGCTGTTTTCATTTTTTAAAAGAATTGTCTAATCACATTTTTTGTTTTGCCTGTTGATCTGTTCAGATCTTGATGGGTTCCTTGTTTATCCTATGAGGTTTTTATTTAGTAAAGATACTGTATTTACCATTTATTACATTTGTTGCAAATTTTCCCAGCTTCTAGTTTGTCTTTTAACTTTGTTTATAGTTTTATATACATTTTAAACATTTTAATGTGGTTAAATCCACTGCTACTTTCCTTTGAGTTTTTAACATTGCTATTAAATTTAAGAAGTTATTCCCCATTTAGAGAGAGATTCTGTTTAATAAATAAAACCTGATAGATATGCAACTCTATTTTCTTCTATTTATGGCTTGATCTACCTAGACATTTTTGGTATAAGGTATGAAAAGAGGATCTAACTCATTTTTCCCCTAAACGAAAAGCCTATGGCTTGAGCAGCGTATTAAACAATTCCTATAGTGAAGTTATAATGTCATCAAGACCACATGTTCCTTCTTTATTGCTGATCCTGAAAGAGCAATTCTGCCAAACTCTGAATTACTTTAGTCGTTATATGTTTTGCTCAATTTTGTTGTTTTCATTGAGTAGAAACAAAGCTAGCTTTTTCCTCTCTTATATTACTGAGCAATAAACAATATTTTGCCTATTTATATTTTTTAACTGATATTTGATTTTCACTGATAGCAATATGTTTTGATCTCTGTTTGCATGCACTCATAAAGATTGCAAGGCCAATTTCTTCAATCACTGCAAGTGAAATCATGACTGATTCTGGAATTTAAATGTATTCCCAAAGGGAAGTTCAAAATTAAGGAAAGAAAATCAATTCACAAACAGAAAATAAATAACAGCCAACATGTCTATTAGACTAACGAACCATGAAGAAATAAAGAGAAGATGAATTTTGTTGTGGGAGGAGGGGGGGAAGAGGGCCCCCCACCTAAGGACAGTGCCAGGCATTCTGGAGAATCCATGAAATCCAGCAGTAATCCAGCAAGCCCGAATTCTGGTCTGCTGCTGGAATATGTCTTTTTACTTAAAACCTGCTGGTGAAAATATTCTCTGCCTGTAGATACATCACTGGATTTAAATATATGAAATGATGCCAAAGAAAGAATCCATGCCAAGTTTCTATGAACGTTGCACAGTCATTCCTGCGCATCAGAATCGGGCAAGTAACCAGGAGGCCACAGGTGCTAAGATGAGTTGAAAAATAATTGGAGTTAAGATAGCAGAGCTGTGTTATCAACTGAATTATTAATACTTTATTAAAACATTCCAGTTTTCACGTATCTGACACTGGGAGTTCACTCTTCTACAAATTAGTAAACACACAAGCCAAATTATTCAAGCTAAGTTGTACAGTCTTTCCAAAGGTAGTAGTAAAAAACATTTACCCACTATTGGTGGAGGGCCCACTGCTAGCTAGACCACAATACTGCATTAGCCAGAACAGCCTCATTCCCAGTCAGTGGCACATATGGCAGGATACTGGAAAAGCTACTGCAGCAAACATGTGCATTGCTTTGTTTTGTTTTTTAAACATTTTACTATGGCAACATGTACATATATAAAACATGGACAGGATGGCATGATGTAGAGCTACTCCATCCTGTCTTTGTTGCATGTAGACCGTGAGGAGATGAGCATAGAAATAAAAATGAGGGTGAGCAAGGAGAGGGGGGATGGGAGTGCTTCTTCAGTTTTTTAGGGTGGTCCCTTGTGCTTGGGTTTGGGGGTGGGTGGGTGGTAGTCCTTTCTCAACATTCCTGCCCCTTCTTCCCACAGCAGCCAAACTTTGCTTTGGATTTGTGGTTGGCCTCGGGTGGAAGAGAGTTCCCCACCCCTCCCCCAGTGGTAATTGACCTCTGTTGGTGTCAGCGTAGGTTCTGGACCCAAGACCATTTCTTGTCCCTCTCCCAAGGAGAGAGGGTTCCCCGCCCCCCGTTACAATGGGCTCCCACCTGTGCACTGGGGTCAACAGATTTTTGCTGCCCCTCATCCAGCAACTTCAGACGTTTGCTTCTTAAGGGGAACGGGCCTCACCTCCTGCAGACCTGCGCCGCCAGGGGGCGCGCTCCAGCCTCGTTCACTGCCCGCCCCGTCTCCCCGTCTCCACCCACACCGGCGTCCTGGTCTTTCTCCTGAGCACGCCGTGCAAGCCTGGGAAAAAGAACCTCAGGGTAATTGCAAACTTTCCTTGTGTCTTTAATATGTTAAAATTTTAGCTGATTTCTTCTTGCCGGCTTGTGTAACAGCCATCTCTTCCTCCTGTGCTCTGTAGATAGTTTGAGAAACACTGATGTAACCGTGTCCCCGTCACCCATTTTTTTTTTTTTTTTTTTTTTTTTTTTTTTTTTTTTTTTCCGTAAGACTGGGAAAAGTTGCACAAAGGTGCTAAAAATAATTATTTCTGTTTGAGGGGAGGTGAGTAATGCATGATTTTTTTCCTTTATACTTTCTGTATTTTCCAGATTTTCTATAATAAGAGTTTGTTTTTGTCTTTTTCCGTGTCCGGCAACAGATCGCAACCCTCAGTGTTGCCCCGTACCGGGCCGGGGACCGGCAACGGGATTGCAACCCTTGGTGTTGCTCCCGCGCCTCGCTCAGCCAGTGAGCGGGAACCGGTCTGTATGCGGGATCCGAACCCTCGGGCGGGAGCGCCGCCGGGCTTCCTAAGCGGGCAAGCGGCACTTGTCCAGTGCGCCACCGGGCCGGCCCCCCCCCTGTCACCCATTTTTGACAACTATAAGGCTAGTCATGTTTCTTTGTACCTCAGTAATATAAAGCCATGTTTCTTTATACTACTTCTCCCTTCTATATTATTTTGAAGCAAATATATGTATATACGTATGTGTTTATATATATTTAGACCTGATATTTTTAGAGCAGTTTTATATTCACAGCAAAATTAAGAAGAAGAGATTTTCCCTACAAACCCATCCCCGCACTTGCATAGCTTCCCCCATCATCAATATCTCCAACCAGAGAGAAACATTTATTACGATTGACGAACCTATATTGACACATCGTGATCACCCTAAGTCCATAGTTTACATTAGAATTTACTCTTGCTGTGGTTCATTCTATGGGTTTGGACAAGTGTGTGATGACATCTACTCATCATTACGGTATCAATGCACCGTATTTTCACTGCCATGAAAATCCTCTGTGCTCTACTTATGCATCCTTCTCTCCCCCAACCCCTAGCAATCACTGATCTTTTTACTCTCTCCATAGTTTTGTCTTTTCCAGAATGTCACATGGTTGGAATCATGCAGATCATAGCCTTTTCATACTGGCTTCTTTCACTCAACAGTATGCATTTAAGTTTCCTCCGTGTCTTTCTGTGTCTTGACAGCTCATTTCTTTTTAGTGTTGACTAATATTCCATTGTCCGGATGTACCACAGTTTAGTTATCCAATCACCTTCTGAAGGACATCTTGATGGCTTCCAAGTTTTGTCAACCGTGCAGGGTTTTTTTTGTGAACCCAAGTTTTCAGCTCCTTTGTGTAAATATCAAGGAGCACAATTGCTGGATCATATCATGAGAATATGGTTAGTTTTGTAAGAAATTGCCACACTGTCTTCGAAGGTGGCTGCACCATTTTGCATTCCCAACGGCAATGAGTGAGTGTCCTTGTTGCCCCACATCCTCACCAGTATTTGGTGTTGTCAGTGTTCTGGATTTTGGCCATTCTAATAGGGTGTGTTGGTATTTCATTATTGTTTTAATTTGTGTTTCCCTGATGACATATAAAGTGAAGCATCTTTTCATATGTTTCTTTGCTGTCCATATATCTTTCTGGGTGAGTGCAAAGTTCTGTGGCCCATTTTTTAATCTGGTTGTTAGTTTTCTTCTTGCTGAGTTTTAAGAGTTCCTTGTATATTTTGGATAACAGTTCTTTATCAGATTTGTCTTTTGCAAATATTTGCTCGCAGTCTGTAGTTTGTCTTCTCATTCTCTTGACATTGTTTTTCACAGAGCAGCAGTTTTTAATTTTAAGGAAGTCCAGCTTATCGATCATTTCCTTCATGAACTGTAGCTTTGGTGTTGTATCTCAAAAGTCACCACCATACCCAATGTTATCTAGGTTTTCTCCTATGTTATCTTCTAGAAGTTTTATAGTTTTGCTTTTTACATTTAGATCTATGATCCCTTCGGGGTACAAGTTCTGTGTTTAGATTCATTTTTCTACATGTGGATGTCCAATTGTTCAAGCACCGTTTGTTGAAAAGACTATTTTTGTTCCATTGTATTGCCTTTGCTCTTTTATCAAAGATCAATTGACTATATTTATGTGGGTCTATTTATAGGCTCTCTATTCTGTTCCATTGATCTGTTTGTCTGTACTTTCTGCAATACCACATTGTCTAGATTACTATAGCTTTATAGTAAGTCATGAAGTTGGATATTGTCAGTACTCTAACTCTATTCTTCTTGAATATTTTATCAGACATTTTGGTCTTTTGCCACTCCATACAAACTTTAGAATTAGTTTGTTGATATCCAGAAAGTAACTTGCTGGGATTTTGAATGGGATTTCACCGAACCTGTAGATCAAATTTGGAAGACCTTACATCTTGACAATATTGTGTCTTCTTGTCCATGAACATAGAATATCTCTCCACTTATTTAGTTCTTCTTTGATTTTGTTCATCAGTGTTTTGTAGTTTTCCGCATACAGATCTTGTACATATTTCATTAGATTTTTACCTGAGATTTTGTTTGTTTGTTTTGCAGCTGGCCAGTACAGAATCCAACATACCTGAGTATTTTGTTTTGGGGGGTTACTAATGTAAATGGTATTGTGGTTTTAATTTCAAATCCACTTGTTCATTGTTGGTAAATAGGAAAGAGATTGACTTTTATATATTACCCTTGCATCCAGCAACCTTGCTATAATTGCCTATTACATGCAGAAGGATTTTTTGTTGTTGATTCTTTCAGGTTTTCTCCATAAACAGTCATGTCATCTGTGAACAAAAACAGTTTTATTTTTTCCATCCCAATCTGTATATCTTGTATTTCTTTTTCTGGTCTTATTACACTAGCTAGTACTTACAGTATGATGTTGTAAAGGGGTTGTGGGAGGGAGCATTCTTATCTTGTTCCTGATCTTTGAGTTTCTCACTATTAAATATGATGTTAGCTGTAGGTCTTTTGTAGATATTCCTCATCGGGTTGAGGAAGTTCCCCTCTATTCCTAGTTTACTGATAGGTTTTTTTTTTTTTTTTTAATCATGAATGGGTGTTGGATTTAGTCAAATGCTTCTTCTGCAACCATTGACATGATAATGTAATTTTTCTTATTTAGCCCATTGATATGATAGATTACATTAATTGATTTTTGAATGTTGAACTAGCATTGCATAATTGAGATAAATATCACTTGGTTGTGGTATATAATTCTTTCTATACATTTTTGGACTTGATTTGCTAATACTTTATTGAAAAATTTTGCATCTATGTTCATGAGAGATTTTAATCTGTAATTTTCTTTTCTTGTAATGTCTCTGTCTGCTTTCAATACTGGGGTAATGCTCGCCTCAAAGAATGAGTTAGAAAGCGTTCCCTCTTCTTCTGTCCTCTGAAGAGATTGTAGAGAATTGGTATAATTTCTTCCTTAAATATTTTGTAGAATTCACCAGTGAACCCACCTGGGTCTGGTGCTTTCTGTTTTGGAAGGTTATTAATTATTGATCAAATATTTTTAGTAAATAGGCTTAAAAATATTGTCTATTTTTTTCTTGTGTGAGTTCTGGCAAATTGTGTCTTTTGAGGAATGGATCCATTTCATCTACCTTATCAAATTTGTGGGCTAGAGTTGTTTATCATATTTCTTTATTATTCACAAATAATAATAATGTTCATACTTAATGTTCACAGGATCTGTAGTGATGTCCCCTCATTTTTATTTCTGATATTAGTAATTTGTGTCTTTTTTTTTTTCTTAGTTAGCCTGGCTGGAGGCTTATCAATTTTCCTTCACTCTGACAATTTCTGATTTTTAAGTTGCTGTATTTAGACCACTGATGTTTAAAGTGATTTGATCATTTCAAAGAACCAGCTTTTGATTTCATTGATTTTCTCTATTGAGTTCCTGTTTTCAATTTCCTTGATTTCTGCTCTAAATCTTATTGTTTCTTGTCTTCTGCTTACTTTGGATTTAATTTGTTCCTCTTTTTTTAGTTTACTAAGGTGGAAACAGATTATCAATTTTAGGTCTTCTTTTCTAATATTCAGTATTATAAATTTCTCTCAAGCACTGCTTTTGCTGCATCGCACTAAATTTAGCAAGTTGTGTTTTCATTTTAATTTAGTTCAAAATATTTTAAAATTTATCTTGAGATTTCTTCTTTGATCCATGTGCTATTTATTCCCTGTTTATTTGATTGTTTTTTTATTGATAACAAACATTTTTAATGCTTAAAGATTTACATCCTTAATGCAAACAAAACTCTTAAAAATTAATTAGAAAAATCTTAGCAGAAATTTGATGAAAGACATGAGCAGATAGGGTCACACACTCCAAAGAAACACACATGGGTTATAAGTACATTCTAAGAAGTTGTTGTGGGGGGTGGGGTGGGGTGCTGGCCCTCAGTTCCCATCTCAGGATGCTGGGCAGCTGGCTCTGTTGCTTGCCTGGTTGTGATCCCATGTGCTATGTAGAAGTATGTTGTTCAATCTCCATATACTTTGGGATTTTCCAGTTATCTTTCTGTTATTGATTTCTAGTTTAATTCCATTGTGGTCTGAGAGCAGGCATTGAATGATTTATATTCTTTTAAATTTATTAGGGTGTGTTTTATGACCCAGAATGTGGTCTGTCTTGGGGAATGTTCCTTGCAAGCTCGAGAAGAATGTGTATTCTTGCTGTTGTTGAATGAAGTAGTCAATAGAGTCATTTATATCCAGTTGATTGATGATTCTCTTGAGTTCAAATATGTCGTTACTGATTTTCTGCCTGCTGGATCTGTCTATTTCTGAGCGAGGGATTTTGGAGTCTCCAACTATGGTAGTTGTATCAGTTTTTGTCTCACGTAGTTTGATAATTTGTTGTTAGGGGTATACATGTTAAGGATTGTTATGTCTTCTTGTAGAACTGACCCCTCTATCATTATGTAATATCCTTCTTTATTTCTGATATCTTTCCTTGCTTCGAAGTCTGCTCTGTCTGAAATTAATACAGCTACTCTTATTTTCTTTTGATTTGTGTTAGCATGGTATATTTTCTCTATCCATCTACTTTTTATCCATATGTATTGTTTGAATCAGGATCCAAATGAGGTCTCTATATTTCCATTACTTGCTCTGACTCTTCTAACTCAAATGTCTGTCTCCTTTCTCTCATGTGAGAATTCCAGTTCTCATGACACCAGGATGGTAGAATTAGAGAATTATATCACACAGTTACTCATTTGCTCTATTTTACAACACACACACACACACACACACACAACGTTTCAGAGTAACAATACCAACACTATCACCAACAATATGATTATAGAATTTAAAATTATGTAGTTTTCCTTGTACATTAAAGATAACCTACGGAGATAAATAATCAAAATAATTTTGTTTAAGGTCATTTGAACAATAATTCATCTCTGTGCAATTATGGCACAAACTTGATACACTTGTAGGTCATAGACAGTTTGAATATTCTTTAATAAACCTCAAAATAGTTAGCATTATTCAGAAAAGGGACTAGTAGTTACTGAGCACCTCCTAGATACTAGAAGTTGTTATAATCATTGTTACATTTAATCCTTGCAACAGACCTGTGAAAGGAGTTACTTTCCCCTTACAATTTAGGGAACAAATCCAGAGAGGTTAAAAACTTACAATGACTCTCACAGCTAGTAAGGGAAAGGGAGGAGGTGGGATTCAAATTCTGGTCAGTCTCTGAAGTCTATATTCTGTACTTACGAAGATTAGGATAATTTATAATGGTTCATAGAAGAAGCTGCTGGTGATACTTATTTTATCTCATATTCCAGTAGGATATAAACTGGTAACTGGAAACTGTGTTATATCTGATTACAAAGGTGATAACTTTTCTTCCTATATATTTTATGCCCAGAAACAGTGCTACTGTCAGTGCTAGTTGGTTTTCTCCATCTTTCCTGGGATATTTCTCCTGGGATAATCCTCCTAATAGTTGGAATTTTGATGGGCTTAATAGCATAGTCTTCAATATTTCCCCCCATTCAGGGCCTACTGTGTCATGGCCCTCAAATTCAGAGAGCTTTAAATTTAGAATTTGGCCCTCACGTCCAAAAGAGATTCTACCTGTCATCACAGAGGTCCACCAACAAGGACAGAAAAAGGAGATGCTCAACTTATAGCTTTAACTTTGGTCCCATCAGTGGAAGGCACTGGTAGTGGTACCTGGTGAATTACTACTTTTATAAATCCTGCAAATATCCTGTGAATACCATAATTATGATGAATTATAGATTTTAATGGTGTTTTTAAAGTGTCAGTTTATTAAATGTAAGCATCTCAAGTGTGTCATGATTTTTGTAATCCTATTTTGTCATTTCTATATGGTCTAGTATATCAGAAGTTGCAAGCAGTGGAAGTATCTAGGGACTCTTATGACAGCTGAGCAGCTCTGCTTCCACTCAGTGCTGAGCACTTCTGTGCACAGAGCACTGTGACCTGACAGGACACTGGTTACACATGGATTGAGTCTGGGTCTTTTTCTAGACAGGAGCAGAGTCTGGCTCCTTCCTCCCTTATCTGCATAATAAAAATAAGAATACCCACCTGACAGGGTAGAGGTGAGGATTCACAAAGCACAGAATAAGTGTCCAGTAAAAGATAGCTGTCATGAAAATGAGATGACCAGCGATAACATGTTAAGGAGGGTCCTAAAGGGTAGGGACAGTATGATCCTAATGTTTTAATAAAATAAGATTTGGAAACACAGGCATATGAAAAAGCTGCATAAGGCTACAGACTGAAATATTAACACTAGTGAGAATAAAGATGATTTTTACTTTTTCCATATAATTGTCTCTCATTTCTAATTTTTTTCACAATGCACATAAATTATGATACCAATTTTGTTTATATAGATATATGCGTATTCACAAACACAAAAAATTTAATAGCAGTTAACTATCTTATGGGTCATTTTCCTTTTGTCCATATGTATTTCTAAATTCATAAAATTTCTGGTCTGAGTATGTATAACATTTATAACTAGAATGAAGAGATCAAAGACATTTTTAGGACAGGGAGAAGAATCTGGCTGGGCTTTAATCCTCCCTGGGGACCCGACTGCATGGTTCCTGAGAGACAGAAAGAGCCTGGTCAGCACCTGCCATCACCTCAGCAAGAAAAGCCACTCCAGATGTTGTCTCAGAGCTGGCTCACTTGGTGTACCTTCGGTTTCTGATGGACACCCTGGTGTTCATGGAGTGGTAAACTCAGGGTGATTTCTCCCCATTAGAAGTATTCATGGCGTGGTGGGTTCAGATTAACTTCTCCCATGTGGAATTTCATTTCCTGCATTAAATGCAGTCTTACTTCACACTGTGATGGAGTTGGGTGCCTTCCCTTGGCCGGGGTCACCTGCTGCAGTGTGTGTCTGGCCCTGGGGAGAGACTCTCAGGGGAAGGGCTCTGACTGTGTCCTTCCCTCCCCGCCCCTACTTTCTCTCCTTGTTCTCCAGGAGAGAACTTAGCACCCTCGAGGCCTCCCATTACCATTAAGGAAAAGATTGATAAAAAGATGACATTAAAATTAAGAAATTCTGTTTATCCAAAGAAACCATAACAAGATTAAAAACACAAACCACAGAATAGAAGTAGAAACTACTTGTAACACTTAATTAAAAAAAGACTCATCCAGGAAATACATATTTTTTAAAAAACCACTAAAAATCAGTAAGAAAAATATAATCCAGAAGAGGTGGGCAAGGCCAAATGTTCAGGCAAAGGACTGGTAGACCAGGCTACACAATGGCTGGGCCAGCCACCGGGAATCGTGCGCACCTGAGCATAGTCTGCCTGCGGCATGTGGCGCACGTGCTGCGGTGCTGGAGACGTTGTCATGCAGGGAGTCCAACGAGCTCATTACATCATTGCAGACCTCTAACCCCACCCTGACTCTTAGTGCCTTTAATTTCCTGGGAAAAAGTTTCCTCCATGAATAAAGTGTTTCAGTATCTTAGATACTGTATCACCTGTGGGGTTTTCCTCTAATACTCATCTCTTTGTATTAGCTGAATTTATTACCCAGCCAGGAAAGGAGTGGAGCCATGAAGCAGTGAATGCCCAGAACTGGCAGCATTCAGATGGGACGAGGCAATGGCCCATGCTCCCTCTCAGAGCTGACATCTTATGACAGCCTACCTTTGGAAAAAACGAGGGAGGAAGGAAAGACAGACAGAGACAGACTGACATATTTATGAAGTACATACTGTGTTCATGTAGTTTTTAGGGGCTCTCACATATGTTGTTCACTTTAGTTCTTACAATAATCCATTCTACTGATGAAAGAGCCTCAGGAAAATCACCTGGCTTGCCCGCGTTTAGCTTGTCAGTGGTGTAGTTGGGATCTGATCCCAGGGTCTGTCTGACTCATTCCTCTATGTCCATGGCCTTGGAATCAGGTGTGTGTGAGCTTGTGTAATTACTAACCTCTATGAGCTCAAGTCCCCTTTGTGAAATGAAATCTGGATAGCGGGACGGTCCTTGTAGGGTTGTGCTCATCATGTAGTGGGTTTACCTGTGAATGTACTCAGATCCATAGCACAAGGTCTGGCACACTGAAGACCCCAAGAGAAGGGAATTGAATACTTTTCAAAGTTGGACTTGAAAGCGTCTTCATCAACAACTTAAGTGAAGTGTCTGGGACACATACATTTGGGTACAGAGTCGTGACTTGGGGTGTGGCATACTGAGAGGTCGTCTGTCTTACATTCTGAGACTGAGCAGCTAGAATGGAAGGCTGGATACTGACCTGGGGCAACCAAATGGAAATACGGTGATTGCTACCCTGGACTAGCTAAAAAAAAAATCTGAGGCTAGCAACTGTGCACCTCCCTCAGCCCTCAACCGAAGTTAAAAATATCTTACTCACCATTAATTAAAGCAAAACAGCCAGCAGAGCCATTCAGCCTTCCTCATTGGAGAACCCAAAACCTGGGTTGCCCCATTCAGGTAGGGCAGAAACATTTTGAACAAGGTCACCCACTTAGGGCATCCTGCCTCTGCTGATCACTCTCAGTATCAGTATGTACTCGTTCTGCAAAGCAATTCCTCCCCAGATGGTCCACAGTGTGGCTGCACACGGGCTAACTTTAATGGACAGCTGAGCATGCAAAATTCCCTCTTCACAGTCTGGACTGAGGAAAACCTCACCTGGGGAATGAGAGCCATTCTTGTTTATTATTATCGAATCATTATTCACATAACTTTTGTATTTAATGGATTTGCTATTCAAATCAGGCATGTGGGGGTGAGGGTACTCCCACTCAGCCAAATCAAAAGCTGGTACACAAGACTTCCAGTGGAAGAGATGGGCCCACACACCAGGGAAGTCCTAGAGTGGCATCCGGGGGCCATTTGTGTTGTTTTGGTGCCCCCTCTTGACAAACATCCTACTCTGACAGCAACACTGTTACTGCGTTTCTCAGCCCTAGGTAGGTATTGAAATTATCTGGAAGGTTTTAAAAATATGATGCCAAGCTCCTACCTCCAGCAATTCTGATTTAATAGGTCTGCATTAGAGGCAAGGATATAGGGTTGTTAAAAATAAACGAACAAAACAAAATAAAACCTCCCCAGGTGATTGTGATGTAGACTCAAGTCTGAGAACCAAGTGCTAGGAAGATTTCATGTAAAATTGTTCATCGATCAATTTCTTCAACTTATTGAGCTCCTGGATGCACCAGGCACTGAGGCACTGATGAGCAAAAAAGACCAGGTTCTCACTGTCCTGGATATTACAGATGCTAATCAGATAATTACATAAGCATATAATTTGAGAACGATAAAAGTACATGGTGCTTGGGTAAATGGGTGGGGGAAGGGGGAAGGATTAGAGAAATGACCATGAAGAGGGGAGGGACTGGGTTCCTAATATACCTCTTTCTCTCCCCTCCCTGCACACCATGGGACAGCCATATATCTGACTGACCAATGACTATTTCCCATTAGCTCCATGGGGTAAATAGGAGAAAGAATAAAATTTGGAAAATGTAGACTCTAGGGACACCTTGAAGAAAAAATGATATTTGACAATATCATGGGATAAAGAATCAATACAGTCTACAAGGATGCAAGATGAGGCACAGCTGCTGCCTAAGCATCTGCAGAAAGAAGTGGAAAGACATCAGATGAACCTAGTAGAGGCAATGGCCGGAACAGACTAACAGACTTCTACCATTACCTTCCCACAAGGTTCCGGATTAAAAATGCTTGGCTTTTTCTTAAAATAATATGCATAAAATCCAAAAACTTTATGTTGCAGAAGTTTTAAAGCAAAAATAGTATAGCAAATACCAGATCAAAGCCTCCCTTACCACACTTGCCTTGCTTCCAAACTCCCTCCTTCCCCTGGAAGGACCGTCATTCACAGCGGGCCGTGTCTCCTCCCAGAAGTTTTTCTGTGTGTTTATCTATGAATAAGTCTAGACATGAGGGAATATTTGTTTTATTTGTGTGTTTTCACATACTCTTCACGTTCACCTACAATTTCTTTTCTTTTATTCAACAATATATATTGTTTCATGGCCAGGATGAGGATGAGGTGAGTGAGGCACTTGCCTTGGGCACACAATTTAAGGGGGTTGCCCAAAACTTGGTAATTAAGATAAATAATATTTTTGAGCAATACATTTTTAAAAAATGAAATTAATGCAAAAAAAATTGATGATGAACAAAATATCAAAATCTTAAATAAAGACTGGACCAGTATTACCAAGTTTTCCTTTGGCTGCAGGCTCCAATAGGGATCAGCAGGTCACTGTTACTTGTCCTGCCCATGTGATCTTATGTTGGTACATATAGGTCACTTTTTTCTGTAAAATCGTACTTGATTAGAAATAATTTAGAACTTCCAAAAATTGCAAAGAACTCTCATGTTTCTCTCCCCAACTGCTAAGTCTACTGAATTTTCTCTATAAAGATGGTGGTGACTCTCTTTATGTACATATACCCATTATCATTAGTCTTCTGATGAACCTTTTATACAAAGGTTCCCAAAAAACTAGGATACAAAACCAGTATACAGCCTCCAAATGAGGACCCTAACACTGACACACCATTGCCATCCATGGTCCCCATTTACACTTTGCTACCTGTCCTAACAATGTCTTTATTTCTTGTCAGCTCCAAGATCCAAGTCATGATTCTTGCATTGGCAGTGTAACAGCATGTCATAAGGAGGTACTCAGAGATTCTAACAGTATCTTATTCCTCATCAAACTTCCTCCCGGCCTTAGCATCTACTGAAGATTCTCACCTTCACTGGCATTTCTAGGATGGTTGCCAGTGCTGATTCTCTATGTCTTTTTTTTTTCTTTTATTTTTCTTTAAATTTTTATTTTGAGATATACAATGTGGTTGATTATTGTGGCACATTACCGAAAACTCCCTCCCTCCTCCCCCTCCCCCTCCCACCCAGGAATGTCCTTTCCGTTTGCTTGTAGTAACAACTTCAAAAAAATTGTAGTTGTTAGATCTTCTTCCCCCCCGCCTCTGGTTTTTTTTTTTTTTTTGTG
>NW_007729905.1:179228-181461 GCF_000696425.1 Galeopterus variegatus
GTTTCATCATGTTGTCTAGCTGAGTTTTCTTGTATCTCATTCAGTTTCCTTAGAATTATCACTCGAAATTCCTTGTCAGTCATTTCAAGGGCTTCTTGTTCTATAGGATCTAGAGTTTGAGATTTATTAAGTTTTGGTGGTGTACTTTCTTGATTTTTTGTATTTCTGGTATCTTTTTTTTTTATGTTTATTCATTGTGGCAGGAGGTTTCACAATCCACAGGTTTAACCCTATTGACTAACTAAGGTGTTGCTGTGTTTGCCAATTTGGTATGGCTACCTCCGTGACTGCTCAGTTGGCCTCTAGTGTCTTGTGTGTGTGGTTGCCTCGGGTCTTGGGCCTCTCCGGGGAGCCACCTCTCTGGTCAGCTTGGACTCTGCTGGGCTGCTGGATCACGGGGCAGTACCGCTGGGTGTGTGGTCTCTGCTGAGCTTCCACTTCCTGTGCAGGACTTCTCCCTGTTCCGTGCGCTCTGGCCTGGGCTGCTGGATCACACAGTGGCAGCCCCACAGTGTGTGTGGTTTCTGCCGAGACACCACCTCCCTAGCCGGATGCCTCCCGGCTCTGTGCGCACAGGGCTGGGCTGGGACATGTCTTCTGTGACCCTCGTCTATCAGCTGGGCCTTTAAGACTCTGTTCGGCACTGCCTTGCCCAGGAGGTCTTCCAGGTTTCTGCTAGGAGCAGACAACCGGTCACTCTGGGTGCCTTTGTAGCACTGTGTGGAACTTTCTTGGGACTTATCACCTTCCTCCTGGTATGGTGGTTATTTGTGTACTTGTCTTATCTCCCACACCAGTGCGTGAGCTCCTCAGGGGAGGAGCCCACAGCACATGGTTCACCTTTGAATCCCCCTGGCATGGGCTGACTCTGGCACCCACCCGCAGTCAGCTCTCCGGAGGTTCAAGCGAACTTAGGAATGCTCCAACCGCACTATTCCTAACCAGAAATCGGTTAGGCATTTTTCCGAACTGGTGGCCTCAGAGATGGTATCTGCCTCCCGGTAACAGGAAGTTTACCGGAGGCCAGAGCCCAGGGTGCGGTGGAGTGACAGTCAGCCCAGCCTGCACTTCCCTGCCCTCCCGACACTGGCTGGGGACGCCCCACACCACCAGCCCCACCAGAGAACCACGGAGGGAGTGGGAGAGGAGGCCAGCCCGCAGGCCCCGGGAAGCCCTGTGCCGGGGCAAGCAAGTGGGAAGGCTCAGTGAGGAGCCAAGCCAGGCGAGGAGGACAGGCCCGGCCGAGCCGGGCCGGAGCCGCCACCACCCGAGAGAATAGAGGCAGCCCCAGGGCCGGTGACTGGCCCCGTGGGGCAGGCAGAAGTTGGGAAGGCGTCAGCCCCGTGAGCAGGGCTGGGCCGGGGGTCACTCACGGGGCTGGACTGGGCCTGGCGGCTCCCTCTCCGCCTCCGCATCGTCGCTGTCCCCGTCCTCGGCTGCCGCCTCGGGCAGGACGATGGCGGGGTGCTCACGCTGCTCCCTCCAGTGGGTCTCAGCCTCCGGCTCCCACATTGCGCTCCTGCCCCGGCTGCCTCTCGCTGCCCCCCGGTGCTCTTGGCTCCTGGTTGTGCCATAGCCTGCTCAGTCTCTCTCTGGCTCACGGTTCCAGTGGCGCCTGGGGCCGGGGAGGCAACAGCCCCTTCCCCGGCAAATACCGCAGTCGCTGGACCCTGAGTCCTGGCGGCGGGGCCACGCGGCCCGGCCCAGCACTGAGGGCGGCGGCGGTGAGGCTGGGCGCCGAGTGGCGGCTGCTCCCGGTGGCTTCTTCCTGGGGAGGATTTTGTAAATCTCACGAAATGGTGCGCGCTCCAAACCTCGTGATTGGAGCGTGTAGCTGGGATTGAGAACCACACTTCTGGATGGTTGCAGCAGAGGCCTTGGGTTCAGGGCTTCTTACCGAACCAGGAAAGGAGCCCGGAGTTACTGCATTCCAGTGTCCGTGGCCCTCAAGTACTCCATCAAGGCGCTGGTCCCCAGATAGCTGCTTTCTTTCTTTTTTTTTTTTTTTTGTCTTTTGTCTTTTTTCCGTGTCCGGCAACGGATCGCAACCCTCAGTGTTGCCCCCGTACCGGACCGGGGACCGGCAACGGGATTGCAAGCCTCGGTGTTGCTCCCGCGCCTCGCTCAGCCAGTGAGCGGGAGCCAGTCTGTATGTGGGATCCGAACCCTCGGACGGGAGCGCCGCCGCGCTTCCCAAGCCCCCCCCCCTCCAATGGCCCACCGGGCCCGGCCC
>NW_007729905.1:181471-193901 GCF_000696425.1 Galeopterus variegatus
TTTTTTTTTTGCTTTCTTTCTTTTTTTTTTTTTTTTGTCTTTTGTCTTTTTTCCGTGTCCGGCAACGGATTGCAACCCTCAGTGTTGCCCCCGTACCGGACCGGGGACCGGCAACGGGATTGCAAGCCTCGGTGTTGCTCCCGCGCCTCGCTCAGCCAGTGAGCGGGAGCCGGTCTGTATGTGGGATCCGAACCCTCGGACGGGAGCGCCGCCGCGCTTCCCAAGCGGCGCACTATCCAGTGCGCCACCGGGCCGGCTGATAGCTGCTTTCAAAGACTACTGCAGATCCTTGTGACTTGCTTTAGCCCTGATTCTCTATTTCCACTATTCTTTCTACCTGTATTAGATGGTATTCTGTATAAAAAAGAGCTTGCCCCCCTTTTATTTATTCATTTATATATTTATATCAGTATGGACTCATGGCTTCCTATTTTATTTAATGAGTTGTAATTCAATACTACTGTTATTTATTCTGATGTTCAAATTGTCCCTGATTTGGCCAGTGGGAACTGTCAAGTTAGTCCCTGTGTCCTTTTGACATGCCTCTGTCTTTCTGTTTCTTATATATATTTTAAAATTAATGAATTAATTATTATTATTTTTTACATTCTAAGATGTTGCTGTGGAGCAGTTGGGGGGAGGGGGCGAGGAGAGAAGGGAAGGAGATAGGGTGGGAGGAGAAGGAAGGAGGGAAGAAGGGATGTGGTCCCCCTCATTCCTGCAGGGAAGCCCAGGGGGCTTCTGGTGCCTGCTCGGTCATGGCTGGGCTGGATGCAGACTTTGTGGGGGTGTGGCTGAGGCTCTCAGCACCACCACCCCCGGGAGCCCTGGGTGCTTCTGGCAGCAGCTTGGTGGTCGTCACTGGGCTGGGTGCAGACATCAGGGGGTATGGCTGACACCCTCCGTCCCCCAGTGCCCCAGCTTGGGAGCCTGGGGTGCTTTCGGTCCTTCTAGGTTTTATAGGTGTTCTTTGGTGGTGTTAGACCTTTACTAGTTAATATCAGAACTTTGTCTCTGATCTGTGGATTTTTTGTTTTTTTCTTTTAGTTTTGTGTTGGGTAATTAGCTACCCCCACCACTTAAACTCTGCACTGGAACTAGCTTATTGTCCTTTGCTTACTTCTAAAATGGGGGACATTCCTGTGGGGACCAGCACTTGAGCCCTGTGGTTGAGCTAAATTGCTGCTTTGCTGCTCATTCTCTAGGGAAGGTTTTTTGTGCAGCTCAGGTTTTAATTGTTCTAGGGAAGGTTTTTTGTGCAGCTCAGGTTTTAATTGTTGACTTTGTAAGCATTTCTGGGTCTTGTGAGTTCCAGTACACCTGGGTTGTGTGGAAACTCTGGTCTGGGCCTGAGTCTTTTTAGGAAACTGCACCCCTTGCAGCTCTATATTCCTGTTCAGTCTCCACTGAGTGGTCCTGTGCTGATTGGGGGACAGATCAACTGTCCATGCTGTGCCCCACTGTTGCCCTGGTGGACCAGTCTCCCCAACCACCTGCACTCCAAACACTTCCCATGGGATAGGCCATGTACCAGTCCCTTGCAATGACTCACCTGCCTCTGAGTGGCTCCTTTTTTCAGTTGTCTTGGTTCCTTGCTCCTATGTGGGCCCATGGGAAACCTGTTAGTGGTCTTGCTGGCCTGGGGGCCACCAAGGTCCTCTTCTCCCCTGTAGCCTCCAAGCAACTTCATACAAAGGGCACAGCAGCTGCTTTTGCCAGCTCTTGCTCCATGTGCTCACCAGGGCCAGCCTTGAAGTGGTTGGGGCTCGAAATGGTCAGAGTGATACTTTCTTTCTCTCATCATGGCTTCCTTCTCCTGCCATCATGAACTCCGTAGTTCTCTCCTCTTCTTCTCCTGAGCTTTCTATGCTTTTAGCAACTCAGCATGGTCCAGTGTGTGAGTCTTCTGGTCTTTCTCCACAGAGTTCTTACATTTCAGATGGTAAGTAGCCATTGTTATAGTTCCATTTCTTCTCCTTCCAGAGCCTCTTGATTTACATATAGGAATACAGAGCCATCCAGTGCTAGGTCCACATGGCATCCAGATTTCTGATCTTCTGTAGATAGGATTAACTATGTTTTTCCCGTTCCCTTTCAAGAAAAGATCTAAATTTATTTATGCTAAAATCAGGGTGACTAAAAGTAACTTAGGAGTCAGCAAATTTTCAGAAGTGATGTTTAAGTTACTGACCCTACTTCTTAAGGAGTTGAGGGAGGGAGTATAAACTGGATGAGGGGAAGGCCCTTCTATTCAAGGATATTTGCACAATACATTCTACACAGGAAAAAATTAGGTTTAAGTTTTTGTTTTAAGATGTAGAGAGAAGAGCCCATAAGCACAGAGTGAGATAGAAAAGAATGACAGAGATCTGAATATCTGAGTCAGAGTCTTCAACATGCTATTCTTTTTGCTTGAAATATTCTTTCCTTCCACCTCTCCTCCATAGCAGTTCTCCCCCAGTCCCCCCTACTCCCACCCCATTAATTGTGAGTGCCACCTAAGCAGCAGTTCCCATGTCTCTGTCTTTCACTGAACATTTCCTTACTTTCTGGCACAATAAAAGATTCTAGTCTTGTCTTGTATTTTCCCTGTTCCAACTCTAGAATAAGCCATTTTTCTAAGGAGCACTGGTGCATTTTATTGCGAATGTAATTTAGGAAGGATCTGGAAACTAGATGTGCCATTGCCTCCAGGCCCTTTTCAGTGGATGGCACCAGGAAGTACACACGTACATACTGTCTTAGTCTGTTTTTGCTGCTATAACAAAATACCATAGAAGAGGTAATTTATAAAGAACAGAAATTTATTTTCTCACCACTTTGGAGGTCAGGAAGTGCAAGATCAAGGTGCTGGCAGGTTCAGTTGTCTGGTGAAGGCTGCTCTCTGCTTCCAAGATGGCACCTTGTTCCTGCATCCTCTGGAGGAGAGAAATGGTGTGTCCTCATGTGGTGTAAGGCAGAAGGGCAAGAAAGCCTCTTTTATAAGATCCCTAATTCCATTCACAATTCCTCATGGCCTAATGATCTCTTAAAGGAACCAGCTCTTAATACCATCACATTGGCCATTGTTTTGACACCTGCATTTTGGATGGGGCACATTCAAATCTTAGCTCATATTCACAAATATAGTCATGTGTCACTTAATGACAGAGATACCTTCTAAGAGGTGAGTCTTAAGGTGATTTCATCATGGGAACCTCATAGAATGTACTTACACAAGCCAAGGTGGTATAGCCTACTGCACACTTAGGCTATATAGTACAACCTATTGCTCCTGGGCTACAAACCTGTACAGCATGTTACTGTACTAAATACTGTAGGCAATTGTAACACAATGGCAGGTATTCTTGTATCTAAACATCAAAACACAGAAAAGGTACTGAAAAAATATAGTATAAAAGATAAAAAATGGTACACCTGTATAGGGCACTTACCATGGATGGAGCTTGCAGGACTGGAAGCTGCCCTGGATGAGTCAATGAATGAGTGAATGTGAAGACCTACATTAGTGTACACTATGTAGACTTTATAAACACTTTAGGCTACACTAAATTCATAAAAAATAAATAATTGCATCACAATGTTGCAAAGGCTATTATGTCACTAAATGACAGGAATTTTTCAGCTCTGTTATAATCTTATAAAACCACTTTTGTATATGCAGTCCGTCATTGATCCAAATATCATTATGTGGCACATAAGTTTATATGCATATGCTCAAACATCTGTAACTATTTGTATATATGTGTATGTGTATATATAATATCATCTATAAACATACACATCTAGATATATATATGAATGTAGATATATATTGATATCTCCATACATATTTATCTATGTATCTATCTAATAAACCAAGTGTTCATATCAGTATCATCAATTCCACTAGAAAGAACTCAGGGTTCTTTCTAGGTGTTTCCTTTTCCTTGATTGTAAATATCAGAATTCTTCAACAGTAAGTAATTGGCCTCTATTATCCTCAAATACTTATTTGTTCAATCAACTTACTTAATTTTTCAGTGAATACAACCTCCTAGCCACCCCAGGGGCCCCTGCACCCATGATGCCCCCTCACCCTCCCTTATCTTGGGCCTCTGTGTGGCTTCCCCAACCCACACACTGAGCAGGGGAAGCAAGGAAAAGGGCTTTGTACTTTTTTCTAACCAATTTTCCAAATTTTGGATATACCTTAGTTACCTATAACTATATTGATGGACCCAAAATAGTCGCCCCTTAAGGCTCTCACTGATTTGTGTAACGTTACAAGTAGGAACTAAAGCCTTTCAGGGCTTTAGCGAACAGAGTTCTGACTTGAGCCAACAATGTGTAGACTCGAGCCTCTCATCTAATTCCCAGATCTGAGTCAGTTCACAGACCCAGAGGCCTTGAATAAAAGGGAAGCTAAGTACTCTTGAGGAAGAACTAGTTATAATATCACAAGTATGTACAGAAAATCTAGCTCCAGTTCATTCCCAATGAAACTAACAACAATTAACTAGCTAACTGCACAGTGAGAAAAGAGAAATACCCAGAGTGGTGGGGTTTATTCGACAGTGGCTCTGAGGTACCTTAATTCATAGTGACCCTGGAAACCACTGTGGTCCACCAGAGGATGTGGGGACTTCTAGGTCAAACCTCACTCTCAAAACACACATATAGAACCTCAAAGACTTTTCCCTTCCTGATGGACTTATGGCTTTCCAAATGTATCAGCATATTTTAACTTCTTCCTAGGTCAGTAGAAGACTCAAAAAAAAGTTGGTAGGCAGCACATACTGCTTGTGACACCGTGTCACCGATGGGAAAGTAAAGCTTGGGCATGTGAAAGGAGCTTTACCGTCCGTGCAGTCAGGTGACTCCAGTACACCTACAGTTTTTTGAAGCTGGTATTCCAGGTGAGCACTTTTTGAACAATGACCCTGAAAACTGTCCACGGAGAGGAACCACAGCCCCTCCCAGATGCACACATATAAGGGAACTTGAAAAACTTCATGGGAAAGATTCATATTATCTTTCAATTCTATTTCTCCAAGAACTTTTTGAAGTACCCTCGTATGCACACACACACTCACTCCTGGAAAAGGCAGGCACAGATAGATTTAGTAAAATGTCTTCAGGATATTTCCTCAATTATAAGAAGTGTGGCTTTTCATGTATTATTGTTTCTGAACTTTGATGTATTCATTTTTATTTAAACAGTGTGTTTATTATAAGTGGCAATACTAGTTTTTGCAAAAACAATGTTGTTATTAAATCAATGGCACATTTTATCCAGGCTTCTGGGAAAGCCTTGCTATTCAGAGGTTCTGTGTTGGGAGTGGCCCAAATCCCGACATTCACAGAGTTACCAGCCTCAGGTCAGCGACCCAAGGAGAGGCCAGAGCTCTCTTCACCCTGTCTCTGTCCCCCATCACACCCAATTCCAGGCCAGTTTGTCTTCTTCAGACATGATTAGATTCTTCTTATACCTTTTCAACTCAGAGTCAGCAAGGTTCATGTTTTCATGCATAGTAGGACCACACTGCAATGTGTGATAGTGTAAGGTTAGTTGGCCAATTGGAATATAAAAAAACAAGAAAAATCTGAAACAAAAGTAAGCATTTTATAACCTGTTTTTATTATCAGTTTAATTTTTAATTGGGTCTGTTATTTAATTTATAGTTTAACATTATTAGTCAATTTAGGGGAATAAAATTTGTGTTGTTTATTTTAAGCCATAATTTATTAAAATAGGTTTCATTGGACTCTGTTTTAGTCCGTTTTGTGTTGCTATAACAGAAATACCCGAGACTGGGAATTTATAAAGAAGAGAGGTTTATTTGGCTTACGATTCTGGGACAGCTGCATCTGGCATGGGCCTCAGGCTGCTTCTACTCATGGTTTTATAAAGAAGAGAGGTTTATTTGGCTTACGATTCTGGGACAGCTGCATCTGGCATGGGCCTCAGGCTGCTTCTACTCATGGTGGAAAGTGGCAGGCAGCCGACGGGTACAAGCAGATCACATGGTGAGAGGAAGCAAGAGAGCGAGAGAGGAGGTGCCAGGGTCCTATAAACAACAAGCTCTAGTGGAAACTAACAGAGCGAGAACTCACTCACTACCCGCCTCCCCCAGGGAAAGCATTAATCCGTTCATGAGGGATCCGCCCCCATGACTCAATCAGTTTCCAACACTGCCACATTGGAGATCAAATTTCCACATGAGTTTTGGAGGGGACAACACATCCAAACTCCATCAGACTTTGAAAGTAATTTTGAAGAAATGAGAACCAGAAGAGCTTCTACTAGATTGATTCAGAGGTATGATCCCTCATGTACTGAATTCATTTGCACAGTTCTAATTAATGGGGAAGTACTAATATTTCAGCATGTTACTTGCAGAGAGATACACTGGTTAATGAGGCAATTCAGTCATCAAAATGTAGGTGACATTTACATGCAATTCATAAAAAAATAAATTTACAACCAAAAGAATTTTTTGAAAGAAAGAATATTGAATTAAAAAGCTGATGGAAGCAGATGTTCAATATTTCATATTTGAACAGTAAGTAGTGTTTTGCAGGCTTCTTATAAACTAGCACTTTGCATGACTAAGGCAAAATAATAAAATTGTGAAGACATTAGCAAAAAACTTTATCAGAAATATTTTCTTGGGAAAATCTTGAGCATAGAATACTTTAAGGACTTTTCCAATGACACTATCAATCAATGTATTTAAAAACTAACTATATGGAGGACCAATTTATGGTACAAATAAAACTAGCAAACTATTTTTCAATGCAACCTGATGCATAGATAATTCTATCAAGATAATTCTTTTAATATATATGTGATTTTAACATGATGGTGATATGGAAAGCAGAATTCTTTTTTTTCCCCCCAATTTCATTACCACAAGCACAACTAACTCAGAATGGTATAAAATGATGATGGATTATACTGTCGATGTGGTTGGAGATTAGGTTTGGGGTAGAAGAATGTTTTGATGCACAGATGTAATGACAGATAAGCATTCTGGAGTAATCTAGAGAAAAGAGCTGGGCTAGAATGTAAATTAGCATGCTGTTTCATTGAGAAAGTCTTGCTACCAAAAAAAAAAAAAAAATCACCTGAGCAATAGTGTTTTAGTGACATAGTAAAAATTGTGAGTTACATAAAAGATTATGTGTTAAATTGAGATGATTCTATTATGAAATCCTGTGGAAGCTGATCATAAACAGTGCTGTTGCATGAGCATGATGCAACATTCTACAGACAATTCTCAACTATGGACCAACTCTTGGTGTTTCTGTAAGATAAGAAACTAATTTGGTCCTGATTTTATAAAATTTTAAAATTATTTTTTGGTCTTTTTCGTGTCCAGCAACGGATCGCAACCCTCAGTGTCGCGCCCGTACCGGACCGGGACTGGCAACGGGATCGCAGCCCTCGGTGTTGCGCCCGCACCTCGCTCAGCCAGTGAGCGGGAACCAGTCTGTATGTGGGATCCGAACCCTCGGCGGGAGCGCCGCCGCACTCCCAAGCAGCGCACTGTAGCAGTGTGCCACCGGGCCGGCCCCAAAATTTTTTAATTTTTAAGATTTATTTTTTAATGGATATGTATCGATTGTACATGTTTATGGGGTAGAGAATCATATTTCAATACATGTATACAATGTGTGACGATCAAATCAGGGTAATTAGCATACGCATGATTGCAAAAATTTATCATTTCTTTGTGATGAGAGCATTTGAGCTTCTCTCTTCTACCCATTTAAAAACATACAATAAATTAATGTTAATTATAGATGTCTAACAAGACTGTACACCACAGAACTTATTTTTCCTATCTAGCTGTAATTTTATATCCATTAACCAACTTCTCCCTACCCCCCAGCTCTCTCCTCTGCCCAGCCTCTGGTTATCACAATTCTACTCCCTACTTCTATAAGGCTGACTTTTTTTATTATTGTATCATAATTGATTATACATATTTTGGGGATTCAGTGTTGACATATGTTGATCAAATCAGTATTACTAGTACGTATATTGTTACATATTGTACTTATTCTTCATGCCCCTTGTTCAATCTCTCCCTATCCCCCTCTCCCTCCCCACTCCCACCACTGATAACCCTAGATTTCGTCTCTCCTTCTGAAAGAGTAATGGTTACTCTGTTGATTTGTTGCCTAGATGATCTGTTCAATGCCGAGAGGTGTGTTCAGATCCCCCAATATTATCATAGAGCAGATGCTTCTTCTGTAACTCTGGAATAGACTTTGTGGAGAGAGACATCCTCTTCTTTGGTCTCTGCTGGTGACTCTTGTGTCATTGCACTCCAGTGGCTGGTGGAACATCTGCATGGTGGTTGTGATGTCTAGGCACTTTCATGGCAGCCGTGGTTACTATGGAGGCTGTAGTGGGCCTCCCACATGGAGATGATGTTTTTGGCATGCTCCTTGGTGCTGGTCATGTGCCTGGTTGTGGGCGGAAGGTCCAGTCCCCGGGCAGGGCCCCAAGATGCTGGCAGTGTGCCTGGGTGTGGATGGAGGATCCAGTCCCTGGCTCCATGCCCTGGGCCCCTGGGAGGGCACCTGAGGTACTGATGGTGTGCCTGGTTGTGGGTGGGGATCTGGTCCCCAGATCTATGCCACAGGCTCCTCGGTGGGCCCCAAGGTACTGGCAGTGTGCCTGGATAAGCTTCAAGCTTCAGGTTCCCAGGCATGCCCCGAGGCACTGGAGGTGTGCCTGATTGTGGGTGTGGGGGGTGTCCGGTCCCCAGCTCAATGCCCCAGGCCTCCGGGCAGGGCCCCAAGGTGCTAAGGCCAACTTTCTTTTATTAGCTCTCATATATAAGTGAGAACATTGGGTATTATCTTTCTGTGTATAACTTATTTCACTTAAAATAACGCCTTTCAGGCTCGGCCATGTTGCCACAAATGACAGGATTTCATTCTTCTTCATGGCCGAGTAGTATACCACATTTTCTTCATCCATCCATCTGTTGATGGACACCTAGGTTGGTTCCATATCTTGGCTATTATGAATAGTGCTGCAATAAACATGGAGGTGCAGTTACCTCTTCGGTGTACTGATTGCCTTTCCTTTGGATAAATACCTAGCAAGCTATGGCTGAGTCATGTGGTATTTCTATCCTTAGTTTTTTGAGGAGTCTTTGTACTGTTTTCCATAATGGCTGTACTAATTTACATTCCCACCAACATTGTTTAAGAGTTCCCTTTTCTCCACATACTTTCCAGCAATTTTTATATTTTGTCTTTTTGATAATAGCCATTCTAACTGGGGGAGATGATGTCTCATTGTGGCTTTGATTTGCTTCTCTGATGATTAGTGATATTGAGCATTTTTTCATGTGTCTGTTGGCCATTTGTATACCTTCCTTTGAGAAATGCTTGTTCAGATCATTTGCCTATTTTTTAATCAGATTATTTGTGGGGGTTTTTTGGGGGGTGGGTTGTTGTTTTGCTGTTGAGTTAAGTTCCTTGTATATTCTGCATATTAATCTCTTGTTGGATGAATAGTTTGTAAATATTTTCTCTCATTCTGCTGGTTGCCTCTTCACTCTGTTGATTGTTTCTTTTGCTATGCAGAAGCTTTTTAGTTCGATGTAATCCCATATGTCTATTTTTGCTTTTGTTGCCTGTGCTTTAGAAGTCTTCTCCATAAAATTTCTTGCCTAGACCAAAGTCTTGGAGTGTTTCTCCTATGTTTTCTTCTGGGAGTTTTATAGTTTCAGGTCAGCACTTAAATTTTTAATCCATTTTGAGTTGATTTTGATATATGGTGAGAGATAGAAGTCTAGTTTCATTCTTCTACATATGGATATCCAGTTTTCCCCACACAATTTATTGAAGAGGTTGTCTTTTCCCCTATATGTGTTCTGGTGCCTTTGTCAAAGATAGCTGAATGTAAATGTGTGGCTTAACTTCTGGGTTCTCTATTCTGTGACATTGTTCCGTGTCTGTTTTTATGCCAGTACCATGCTGTTCTGGTTGCTGTAGCTTTGTAGTATATTTTGAAGTCAGGTTGTGTAATGCCTCCTGTTTTGTTCTTTTTGTTCAGAATTGCTTTGGCTATTGTATTTTGTGGTTCCATATGAATTTTAGGATTATTGTTTCTATGATGTTAGCTGTGCATCTGTCATGTATGGCCTTTATTGTGTTGAGATACTTTCCTTCTACACCTAATTTGTTGAGAGTTTTTATTATAAAGGGATGTTGAATCTTATCAAATGCTTATTTTGCATCGATTGAGATGATTATGTGGTTTTTGTCTTTCATTTTGTTGGTGTGATATATCACATCCATTGACTTGTGTATGTTGAAACAAACATCTTTGCATCCCTGGGATGCATCCCACTTGAACATGGTGTATAATCTTTTTAATGTTTTGTTGAATTCTGTTTGCTTGTATTTTGTTGAGAATTTTTGCATCTATGTTCATCAGGGATATTGGCCTGTGGTTTCTTGGTGTTGTTGTGTCCTTGTCTGATGTTTGGTATCAGGGTGATGCTAGCCTCATAAAATGAGTTTGGGAGAATTTCTTCTGCTTCAATTTTTGGAATGGTTTGAGAAGTAGTGGTATTAATTGTTCTTGAAAAGTTTGGTAGAATTCAGTAGTGAAGCCATCAGTCCTGGGCTTTTCCTTGTTGGGAGACTGCTGATTACCGATTCAATCTCTTTACTCATTATAAGTAAGTCCAGGTTTTGTATTTCCTTTTGCTTCAGTCTTGGTAGGTTGTATGTGTCCAGGTTCTGATTTTTTAAAGATGTAAGACAATAGCCAGAATTGGCCATTTTTCTTTTATTTCCAATATTTTAAATTATCTTACTTTCATGCAAGGAAGTAATGAAACATGTTTTAAAGTGTTGGATAAGATGGAATGGCAAAAATAAGTGTTAGAAGATTGGAAGAACAAAGTTTCTACAGATGGTTTTATAATTTCACAATTATCAGTAACTTAGATGAAGATTGATACAACATATCTGCAAAATACTCTCATTGAATGATTGAAAATGGATTAGTTTTGTACAAGTGAAAATCTGCTTAAGCCATGCAACCTGGCCAGGGTGCTGCACAGGAAGAGTGCTTAACTTATTGGGGATCCAGATACAGATATACACAAAATTTTTGAAGGACAATTTGAGTGTCTATCAGTATTTTAGGAATATTTCAAAATTTTGAAATATAACATTTACAGAAAATTGTGTAAGACAGAAATGAAGAGGTCAATGATTGATCACAAAATGAACAGCATGCAGCTTGTACCTAGGTAAAGATAAAGGACACTGCCAGTACCTCCAGTCCTCTCAGATGGTTGTTTCTGTGGCCTCTGGTAGTTCTTTTGCACACATGCACTGGTCAGTTCTCTGCTGACTGCTGGAGGGGGATCCTCAGCAGATCTCTGGAGTTCTCTTTCTGTGCAGGTCACTCTTCCTTGGTTCTCTGTCCTGCAAACTGTAGTTTCCTTGGTCTCCCTGCTCCATCCTTTCAACTCAGGAAGTCCTCCAGATTCCTTCTGGAGTCTCCCTTTCTGCAACATGGCCTGTACTGTCTTAAGGAGAGAGCTGGGGTAATTATAGGGCTTACCTTATTTGTTCCCCTTCTCTCAGGGATCATTGTCTTTCCTTGTCTCAGGTCCAATATCTTGAAAACTACTGTTTATATATTTTGGTTTTTTTGGAAGGGAAGGGAGTTTGTTTCAGGCATAAAGATAAATCTGATCCCTGCTACTCCATTTTGGCCAGAAGCAAAAATTCATAAACCTGAATTACATTAACTTTGATTTTTTCCATTTTTGTTGTTTACTTTTTCCAGGCAGTAGGAAAAATGACTTTTTCCTCCTGTAGTCACTCAACAACAAACAGAAGGATAATTCACTTACATTTTATTTTAGCCAATAATCTGACCATTTCATGTTTTGTAAACTAGTAACATTTCATTTTCATTAATGACAATACATTTTGGCTCCTATTTGAATGGAAACCACTCTTCTTCCATTAGCAAATCCAGGTTTTAAAATAACTGTAACTGAAATTTTGACCTTTTCTATACAAACATTGCATTCCTTTTGAAAAGTTCAGTAGTTAAAAGAAACCAAAATATTAAAAAGACAAAGAGATAAATACAAGCCCCAATGTTTGTAAGAGTTGTAGTCTATGAAGAAATAAAGAAAAGGTGATCAGTTCTCACTGATGTGGGGTTTGTGGGGTTGGAGAAAGGGGGTGCAGCAGAGGGGAAGACAAGAAGGCTGGTACAGTCATGGGGTAGGCAAACATTTCAGGGGAGCCATCCAGCTCAGGGAGAGCCCAGCAAGGCTGGAGTTCAGACTGGCTGTTGTAAGCAAATTCCACATTTGTGAAAAGAAATCTCTAAGTTTTAAATATATAAAATGATTCTTCCCCCCCCCCCCCCCCCCCCCCCCCCCCC
>NW_007729905.1:194019-198245 GCF_000696425.1 Galeopterus variegatus
ACGGTACAGCAGCCCCCCGTCCCCACCGCCCACCCAAGAATATATGCCAAGTCTGTCTGAGCCTCATTTCCATCTCAGCTTGTTATATTTGAGCAAGTAGCCAGGTGGCCACAGGCTTTAGGGTTGAGTGGAAAAATAACCCAGCACATAGATCACAGAGGTTGTGCTTTTTATCTAGTGACTAAAAAGGTCTACTTTTCATATGTGTGGCAATCTATTAAATCTCATTACAAATTAGTAAGCAAATGAACGATAATATCAAATTGTTTAAGCCAAAATATTCAGCCTTTTCAGAATGATAAAGAATAACCAAATTCAAAACTTTATCCTTAGGGAAAAATTTTCCTTAAGGTCTACTGCAAGCTAGCTAATTTCTTGTTTGTTTGTTACTGAATGTGAATTTGTATTGTAATTCAATTGCATATCCCTTACTCTATGGGGAAAAGATCATAAGCCCATAAATGTCTGTCCTTGAAAGCAGAGAGGAAACATGCTTCATGATACCTGAAAGGCTGATAGAGGCAGGGTAGACTGCATCTGTGAAGAAAAGAGAAAAGTTTCCAAAAAATATGCCTTTTTTGGGTGTGTAAAATACCTCCACCTGTTAGTTATTAACTGCAGTTTTGATTACTTCAAAGCATAGTATTTGTAGGTAATATATAGTATTCTAGAGCATAAATACTGGATCTAGATAGAATTGGCTTTATGTACTATAGATGTCCTGTATCAGATAAAAAATCTTCAAAAGATGAAGTTTTCTAAAATCTATTTATTTATTTTTATTGTAAAAAACACAAAATTTACCATCTTAACCATTTTTAAGTGTGCAGTTCAGTAGTGTTAACTATATTTATATTTGTACAACAGATCTCTAGAACTTTTCGTCTTGCAAAACTGAAGCTCTGTACCTATTAAACAACTCACCTTCTCCTCCCCACAACCCCTGGAAGCCACCATTCTACTTCGTGTTTTTAAGAATCTGACTATTCTAGATACCTCATTTAAGTGGAATCATGTAGTATTTGTCTTTTTGTGAGTGGCTTATTTCACTTAAGCATAATGTCCTCAAGATTCTGGCTTATTTCACTTAAGCAACATGTCCTCATATTGTAGTATATGACAAGATTCCCTTCTTTCTTAAGCCTGAATAATATTCCATTATGTATATATGCCACATTTTCTTCATTCATTCATCTGTTGATGGACATTTAGGTTAAAAACTTAAAAAAAAATTTTTGTTTGTTTAAAAAAAATTATTGTACCTATCTATGGGGTACAGAGTGATATTTCCATACATGTACACAGTGTGTGATGTTCAAATCAGGGTAATCAGTATATCTATCATGGCAAACATTAATCATTTCTTTGTGTTGAGAACAGTTGAATGCCTTTCTTCTAGCCATTTGAAAATATACAATAAATTTTTGTTTATTATAGACACCCAGCACTACTATAGAACACCAGAACTTATTCCTCCTATCTAGCTGTAAGTTTGTATGCATTAACTAACCTCTCCCTATTCTCTCCATCCCAAAATTTATTTTTGACCTACATTTGTTTTGGAGGCTTTTCAGGGGAGCCTATCAACCAATGACCCACAAAGTAGGGTTTAGAAGAAGACATGAAATCTAGAGTGAAAAAAAGCCTCCAATTTTACACATATGTGCTCAAATGCATTAAGCACTGAACTAATTCGTAATAGTTACAGCTTGCCACAGTGTCTAGATGCAAGGGACATAAATGTTCTAAATCCTATAGAATCTCCCTTCAAACTAGCCTTTGCACATTTCCTTTTAAGTTCCCACCGCCAAGACCTTAATCCCATCCCCTTTCCATCGGCGCCTGGGTTGGTAGAGAAGACTTCCTACTAGTCTTTCTGCTCCTGAGGTTGTTCCAGTCCTTCCTCATTGACACCACCAGATTCATTCTCCTTTTCCACCTCTTTGCTACACAGACCCTCACAGGGTTGCAGCTCCAGCCACCTCATTATATCCCAGCCTTCTTGGATGAAACATCCTCCATAACCCGGACTAACCCTGTGTTTCCAACTTTGATGCCTTCACCTTCTCACAGTACCCTGGGCAGTAGCTGAACCATTCTCAGATTATCCCAGGCTCCCTCCTCCTGCTTTCTGCCTCAGTTACAACACGCTGCCCTGCCTCCCATTTCTTTAAGGCCTATTGCTCTTCCAGGCCTTCTCATCAAGCTGCACTGCACTCTTGAGCCATGTCAGGACAATGCAAAGTTACAACACGCTGCCCTGCCTCCCATTTCTTTAAGGCCTACTGCTCTTCCAGGCCTTCTCATCAAGCTGCACTGCACTCTTGAGCCATGTCAGGACAATGCAATGCTTGTCCACTAGGCCACACACCACCAGATGATGGTTTCTCATGCATGTTTTACTTGATCTGACCCTGCAAATTCATGCTTCCAAGAGCCTCTCAGACCATGAAGGGTACCAGAGAACTGACTCAGAGCAGTGGAGGAGAGATGGCCTAGCATTGGTAGAAGGTACTGGCCCCAGCGACACATGATCAGGTCAGCTCAGCTCAGGCATCTTCCATGTGACCAGGTCTCACTTGTAAAATGGGAGCAATTGCATCTATCTTACAGGGTTACCATGAGAATGAAATGAGATGCAGGATTTCTAAGGGCAAAAAGTAATTGTTAATGCATAACGCAAGTGTTCTGTATAACACAACTATCACCAGATTGTTTTTATCTTGGTGGGGAGCAGTATTTTCCAAAAGAGCTTCTCAACTTGGTAAATAAGTGTTGGGAACCCTAATCAGACCTTCTTTTAGGTAGTAAACTCTCCAGTGTCCATAAGACCTCTTATTAGTACCAGCTCAGAGTGCTCACCTCCCATGACCCTGAAGGGTGGAGATGCTCAATGGCAGTCTTGACTCATGGCATTCAGAAAGATTTCACCCCAAGCCCCATCTTCAAGCTGGACACAGTGGGAGGAGACGGGAGCCAGGAGTCTGGGTCCCCACCTGCCCACCTGGCTCTGCCAGTAATAACGATGTGACTTTGGGCAAATCACTTCACTGTCTTAGGCCTTGATTTCCTCATCTATGAGATAAAGAGATTCAGCCAGGAAAATCCTCAAGACCCCTAATTCTTTATCATTTTGTATCCATACATGTGAGCATGACACCTGCTAATATAAGCTAATATGTGATGGTACATATGGCCATTCTCACCAAACGAACCAGAATAGCCTCATTTCCAGGCACTGTAGAGACACGGGAGTCTGCTATATGTGGAAAAGCTGACCATACAGTTTGAACAACAGTTTCAATAGTCATACATAAACTCTTTTGCCTTGAAAAGAGGCACTAATTCAGAAAGCCCAGAAATATTTATTGAAATCTCTCTACATGACAGGTGGTTTTACAAACTGTCCCATTTAATCCTCAAAACAACCATACAAGTATTAACCTCTCTGTGATAACCCAGAGAAGTTAAGCCACTTACCCTGTGTATTAGTTTGCTAGGGCTGCCATAACAAAGTACCATAGATTGGGTGGCTTAAACAACAATAATGTATTTCTCACAGTTCTGGAGGTTGGAAGTCAGAGATCAAGGTGTTGACAGGGTTCGTTTCTAATGAGGCCTCTCTCCTTCGCTTGCAGATGGCTGTCTTCTCCCAGTCTTTACATGGTCTTTCCTCTGTGTTTATCTGTATCCTAATCTCTTCTTCTTATAAGGACACTGATCATATTGGATTGGGAGGCCCACCCATATGACCTCATTTTATCTTAATTACCTCTTTAAAGGTAAATTTGGTCTCATTCCAAGGTATAGGAGGTTGGGACTTTAACATAAGAATTTTGGGGGGACATAGTTCAGCCCATAACACCCTGGATTACACAGCTACTGAGGATTGGGATCAGGATTAATCACTGGTCAGTCTCAAAGTCCACACTTGGTTCACTGTACCACGTGCTACTAACACCATTAGAATGATATATGGTGGCTATGGCGGGACCTTGAACAAACTGATGGTTTTGCTTCTTTCAATACCTCTATGCCTTTTGGTAGGAAAGCAAACTAGTTTATTATTAAAAAGACAGCCGATAACACTGCAATGCACAAAGCCTGATTCCAAATCTCCTTATATATTTCTTACAGAGCTAATGCTTTGGAGCAGTACTCCTGTTGGGCCTCTTCTCCTTGAATAGCTTTTTCTTTTTGGCAGGGGAGGCAACTGGCTGCTACAG
>NW_007729905.1:199088-215053 GCF_000696425.1 Galeopterus variegatus
AAAAAAAAAAAAAAAAAAAAACTCCATGAGATTGCAAAAGAATGACTGTAAGATTGAAGTAACTCAGGTTCTACTTCCTTAACTTCGTAATTGTGGGCCACTGCTTATGTCAAATCTACTATCTAAATGCAGGAATATGTCATATCACATAAGCTGGAGGCACACCCATGACAGACAGCTCAAACAAATCCTAAGTATCAGCAGTACACAGATGTGCTAATTCAAAGCTTACACATATATTCTTAAATCTCAACTATATTTACTGCTATTGTTTAGAATGTAGACCAACAATTTTTTTTTTTCAGGGACAAGTATTTTATCAACATTTCTTAGACTTGCCAGCGAGTAGTAAAAAGCAGATCAACTTTCAGTCAGTTTCATTATTCTTTATAAATTCTCCTCAATGCTTTCCTATTACCCGTCCCAGGGGCATACTTACCTTGCCCTTGGTAATCCACCTTCCTCAGTTCCTTTCATTTTGCCAGTTTAATGGTTAGATAACCACTGATAACCCCAATACCATCATAGCCTCACATTCACAGGGGGCCTGACATTTACTATTTAGATGTCTCTCTATATGAGGCTATTCCTGTAGCCACAGAAATAAACCAGCAAGAATAAAGGAAGGAGATGTTCACCTTACAATTTTTAACTTGTGCCATTAGTGGACTGCTATGTGTAAATTAATATTGTTAAAAATTCTGAGGTTGTTTTATGACTAGAACAAGTATAATGAATTGTACAATTGGGGTAATTCAAATGGGTTATTTTGTTAAATGTGGATGTTAAAACATATCACAATTTTTATAACCGTTAGTCATTTCTACAAAATGACAAAGTAATAGACGTCACTGAGGTTGTTGGCACTGGTAGGGTGGCCAAACCACTGGGTTTACACAGAACTAAGGAGTGATTTGGAATGCAGGACTTTCAGTGCTAAAACCAGGACAGTCCCATCCAGACAAACCAGGATGGTTGGTCACCCTATCTAGCCTCTTCAAAGTCCAGTGCACTCTGATCTTACAGGATGGCTGGTTTCTCACTGGCTGAGTCTGGAAATCTTTTCCAGTGAGGAACAGAAGCGAGCCATCTGCCCTTCTTACTGAAACAGGTGTTCAGACTAGATGCATGGGGGCTCCACACACCTGCTGCCCACTCTTCTCCAAATCAGCCTCTCTAATGCAAATAGAACATTGGATGACAATGACAAATGCAATTATGTAATGACCTTTACATATGTCACAGTAGAGTATTTTATAAACTAAAAAGAAGAATATAGAAAATTCACAATTTTCTTTAGGACCTGGGATTTAGTTTTCTCAAAATCACCTGGAAACTGTTGCCACACCTATGTGATATAAATTCAGAAAGCCTTAGATTTAGGGTTCCAGGGATGAAATTTTAACTCTCCAAAAGAGTTTAGGGATACAGATTTTTGAATATGTAATGAAGAAAAAAGTTTGGAGAGTATCAAAGCCTTGCTAAAACTGTGCCTCAAGTGAGTTAAATAACTAAAAAATCAACACACAATGTTACTGACAGCCACACTATAGTATTGTGGAGTTTTGTGCTGAAACAGATAGTAGTAAGTGAGAATGGTGGTGTTTTTCATGGGTTAGATGTTGCCCTTTAATCAAAGGCATGGTGTGGGGAATCCATAAATAATGATTGATGGTAGGACTGAAGCCTTGAAATAAAGTCATTCATGACCAAGTTTGATTAGCATCTTTGCCTGTTGTTACTTAAAACCAAAAACCAAACAAAAAGAAAGACTTCTAGACCTGAAAGAAAACCATCAAAATGCTAAAAGAACAAAAAGTTTACAGAAACTTCATTAACTGACCACTTAAGACTTGGCCATTCACAGCACCAGGAAGACTTACACTGTGAGGTCAGTCTAAATGAGGGCAATTGTAGTGCATGAATTATTGAAAATGGATCAGCTTTATCAAAGCGGAGAGCCAAATAAGAAGGTTCAACCACAAGTATGTGAGGACAAGAGCACTCACATCTGTGTATGAAAGTAAATTGGTACTAACTTTTTGGAGGGCAATTTGACCCTGTCTGCAAAATTTGAAATATACATGTCATCTGATGAAGTTGGTCATTTCTAAGAATCTGGTGCACTGAAATATTGGCACAGATTTGCAAAAATATATCAACAGGGAAAGCTTATTGCTGAATACTTATGATATTTGTAACAGCTAAAAATTGACAACCTGGATGTCTAACCAGAAAGTTAAAAGCTTTGTAGATCCATTTTGTGGAATACTATGTGTAAGGAAAATTGAGTCAGTGTAGTCCGGCCCCCTCGCCTCACATCTGGCTGGGTAAGATTCAGCACATCAGTTGTAAACAAGTTATATAAGAGTAGTGTAACTGTGCATGTGCACCCATATTCTCCTTGGCTCATTGCCACTATTGCGTACTTTTGGTATCACAGACAACAGCTCTGAACCACTGGCTGGCAGAGCTTGTGTCAGAATAAAGCATGTCTAGCCTGCCATTGGCTGCCAGAATCTTTTTCCAACTACCTAACTTGCAACCTCCACAGGATGGGGCAGAGGGGTCTGTTGTCCAGCCCCACACTATGTAACCATTGGAAAGAAAGAGGTAGATTTGTATACATTGACTTGGAATTAAGTCTGGAATATATTGGGGAGAAAAAACAAGTTGCAGAGCAACATGCTTAGTAGTATGACTTCATTTTATAAAATAACTAAAAAAGTAAAATAATCTGAATACACATATATATGTGTGCTTATAAATAATTCAGGAAATACTGCATTCACAGCAAACTGTCAAGAGTGGTTAGTGTTTGGGAGTGGGACTGGGTATATTTCATTTGAATTTTTCAGGACGCACTTATATAACTTTTTGTTTTTTAAGGTAGAATTTTTTTTTTTTTTTTGGTAGAATCAGGGAGCATGTTAGGTCCTAACTCTATACATCATCATACTTCTCCTTTGTACTGATCACATTAGAAACAAAAGGCAGTGGTGATTGTATATTAAAAGGCATGGACTGTGAAAGTATATCAGGCCTCTCCACATCATCTCAGGTACAGGGATGAAAACAAAGCTGATCTATCCTACTGTATTTTGGGGAAAAGTTTTCAGTTAGGTAACATATTAAAGTCAGTTATCAAATAAACCCAATATATTGCTTAAGAAATTGAAGTTATGTATTTGTACCCATTTATGTTGCTCTGTTTTAAATTTGGAAGAAAAAAGAATAAAGAATGCTTTTCTTTCTTCCCTAAGTTATTTCTCACTCCCTTGGGTTTTCCCAAACCTACATCTGTTTCTCTCTAGAAACCATCCAAACAAATTTTAAGATATTTTAAAAACAGGAAGCAGAAGCTGTGAGTGGCTCTTCCACTTTCTGGAAGGTTCCAAGTGGGCTGAGGGAGTGGAGTGGGTCAGGACTGATAAACAAATTCAACAAAGTTGGAGGATGTGAGATTGAAACACAAAGTTCAGTCATGTTTCTATATACATGCAATGAACAATCTGAAAAAGGAAATTAAGAAGACAATTCCATTTACAATCACATCCAAAAAGTAAAATACCTAAGAATAAATTTAATCAAGGATGTGAAAAACTTGCACACTGAAAACTATAAAATATTGCTGAAAGAAATTAAAGACCTTAAACCCCCCCACACACACAAAAAGAAATTAAAGAAGATCTAAATAGATGGAAAGACATCTGTGTTCATAGATCATAAGACTTAAGAAATCCCTGAATAGCTAAAATAATCTTGAAAAAGGAAAACAAAGTTTCATTAGCTGTTAGGGAAATGCAAATTAAAAAACATCTGAAAAGATCCTCAACATCATTAGCCATTTGGGAAATGAAAGTCAGAATCTCAATGAGATTAAACTTTACACACACTAGGCTGGCTATGATTAAAACAAACAAACCAGAAAAATAAAAGGTTTGGGTGAGGATGTGGAGAAATCCAAAGCCCCATATATTGCTGGTGGGAATGCAAATGTCCAACTGCTGTGGAAAAGTTTGGTGGTTCCTCAAAAAGTAACACAAAGAATTACCATTTGATTAAACAATTTCAAAGAATTACCCTAAAGAATTGAAAACAGGTACTCAAAAAAATACATTTACATGCATATTCATAGCAGCCCTAGTCACAATAGCTAAAAGGCAGAAAGAACCCAAATGCCCATCAATGGATAAAAGGATAAACAAATTGTGGTATATTCAAGTAATGAAATATTATTTTGCCATAAAAAAGAATTAAGTACTGATACATGCTAGAGTGTGAATGAACCTTGAAAACACTATGCTCAGTGAAAGAAGCCAGTCACAAAAGGCCACATATTGTATCTTCCCGTTTATATGAAATATCCACAGTAAGTAAATTCAAAGAGACAGAGCAGATTTCTGTTTTCCAGGGGTTGCAGTGAGGGGGAAATGGGGAATAACTGCTTATCAGGTATGGAGTTTCTTTCTGGGGTGAGGAAAATGTTTTGGAACTAGATAGAGGTAGTGGCTGCACAACATTGTGAATATACTAAATGCTACCAAATTTTCACTTTAAAATGGCTGATTTTGTGTTATGTGAAGTTCATCTTAATTTTAAAAAAAAGCATCAATAAGATGTTGACTCCTACTCTTATTTAATCTTCTACTCAGTATAAGATTAAAGGGAAATAAAGACCTAAAAACTGGTCTGCCTTCGTGTGTCCACTCCTGAACCTTGTATAGGCTGCACTGACCACCTGGGTGACCACTGGCAGTATTAGCTAATTTCAACATCAAAAATTAAACACTCATCCTCTGTGGTGTAAATATAGCTCACTGACACTGAAAAAATGAAAGTGGCAAGTTTTCCATCTTAATTCAAGCTCCACCTACTACAGTTACCCGCTACATTTGCCTCCCTCTGTTCTAGTGCTTCTCAGCCGTAGTTGCGTATTAGAATCACCAGTCTAAAATCTTTCATACCCTCTAATTATTTTTAAAAATCCCAATGTCCAAAAAACAAAAAAAAAAAATCCAAAAATTTTGATTCAATTGGTTTGGAATGAGGCTCAGCCCTGTTTCTTTTTTTTTTTTTTTTTCCCAGTTAAACTCTTATTTTGAGATAATCGTAGACATATATGCATTTGTAAGAGCTAATATAGAGATATTCCATATAACCTTTACCCAGTTTCCCCCAATGGTAACATCTTGCAAAATAAGATGTGTAAAAAAGATACTCAGTTTCATTAGCTGTTAGGGAAATGCAAATTAAAACCATCATGAGATATCACTAAACACCTATTAGAATACCAAAAATAAAAATAGTGACAACACCAAATGCAGCTGAGGATGCATGGAAATTGGATCACTCAGAAATTGTTGGTGGGATGTAAAATGGTTTGGCAGTTTCTTATAAAACTAAACATGCAACAATTACGTTACTCAACAGTTGCACTCTGGGCTTTCTCAGAGCAAAGGTTTTTAATTTCGGCAAGGTCCACTTTACCAATTTTTGTCTCTTATGGATCATGCTTTTGGTGTCAAGTCTAAGAACTTTTTAAAATTTTTATTTATTATTATTATTATTTTACATTCTAAGATGTTGTTGTGGAGCAGTTGGCACGGAGGAAGGGAGGAGAAAGGAGTGGAGACAGGGTGGGAGCAGGAGGAAGGTGGGGAAGGGCATGGTTGAGGCCCATGGCACCCCCCTCATGCTGGCAAGGGATCCAGGGAGCTTCTGGTGGCAATTTGGTCATGACTGGGCTGGATGTGGATATTAGGGGGGCATGGATGAGGCCCTCAGGCCCTCAGGCCCTCCTGCCCTGGCTCAGGAGCCTAAGGCACTTCCAGTGCCAGCCTGGTGGTTGGTGCTGGGCTGGATGCAGACATTGGGGGGAGCGTGGTTGAGGCCCTTGGCCCTCCCCCCACCCTGGCTCGGGAGCCTCGGGGGCTTCTTGTCTTTCTAGGTTTTATAGGTGTTCTTTGGTGGTAATAGACCTTTACTGGTTAATATCAGACTTTGATCTGTGGGGTTTCTGTTCTTTCTTTCAGTTCTGTGTTGGATTATTCACTATTCCCACCACTTAAACTCTGCACTGGAACTAATTTGTTATCCTTTGGTTACTTCTAAAATATGGGAACTTCCTGTGGGGACCAGCACTTGAGCGCTGTGGTTGAGCTAAATTGCCGCTTTGTTGCTGATTCTCTGGGGAAGGCTTTTTGTGCAGCTCAGGTTTTAATATTGACCTTGTAAGCACTTCCAGGTCTTGTGAGGTCTGATACACCAGGGTTGTGTGGAAACTCTGTCTGGGCCTGAGTCTTTTTGGCAAACTTCACCCCCTGCAGCTCTGTATTCCTGACCAGACTCCACTAAGTGGTCCTGTGCTGATCAGAGGGCAGATCAGTTATACTTGCTGTGCTCCAGTGTTACCCCAGTGGTTCTGTCTCCCCAGCCGCCTGCACTTCAAACACTTCCCATAGGAACGGCCATGTGCTGGTCCCTTATGAAGACTCACTGGCCTCTGAGTGGCTCCTTTTTTTAGTCATCTGTGGCCCCTCGCTCCTATGTGAGTCCACGGGAACCCTGTTAGTGGTCTTGCTGGCCTGGGAGCCACCAAGGCCCTCATCTCCCCTGCAGCCTCCAAGCAACTTCATACAAAGGACACAGCAGCAGCTTTTGCCAGCTCTTGCTCCGTGTGCTCTCTAGGGCCAGCCTTGAAATGGCCAGGGCTCGAAATGGTCATAGCAGACATTTTTCTCTGTTATCCTGGCTTCTCCTGCCTTCATGAACTCTGTAGGTCTCTCCTCCTCTTCCCCTGAGCTCTAGCAGCCCCAGCTTGGCAGTCATTGCTTTGTAATAGTTGTAAATTGGTTGATTGTGGGAGAAGATCATGCTGGATACCATCTATTCTACCATCCTGATCATAAGTCTTGGGATCTCAAGTCTAAGAACTTTTAAAAAATTGTGTTTATTTTTTATTGAAATGTATGGATTATACATATTTATGGGGTACAGAGTTATATTTAAATACATGTATATAACATGTAAATGTCAAATCAAGGTAATTAGTATATTCATCATTGCAAAACTTAGTCATTTCTTCATGATGTAGACATTTGATCTTCTTTCTTCTAGCCACTTGATGACATACAGTAAATTATTGTTAATTATAGATGCCTAGCTCCACTGTACACCAATAGCACTTTTCCTATCTAGCTATAATTTTGTGTCCATAAGCCAACCTCTCACTATCCCCCCTCCCCTCTCCTAGTAGAACAATAGTTCTACTTTCTCTTTCTAAAAGTTCAACTTATTATTCTTTCCTTCCTTCGTTCCTTCTTTTGCCTGCATGTGAGGGAGAATACGCAGTACTTCTCTTTCTGTGCCTGGCTTATATCTCTTAACATAATTTTCTCCAAACTCATCCATGCTGTTACCAATGGAAGAATTGCATTCTTTTTTTATGGCTCAGTTGTATTCCATGTGTATATAAACCACATTCCCTTTTTTTTTTTCCTTTTTGTCTTTTTTTACTGACTGGCAATGGGATTGCAACCCTCGGTGTCGCGCCCACACCGCGCTCAGCCAGTGAGCGGGAACCGGTCTCCACATGGGATCCGAACCCTTGGCGGGAGCACCGCCAGGCCCGGCGCACTCTCCAGTGCGCCACCGGGCCAGACCCAAAACCACATTCCCTTTATTCAATACTCCATTGATGGATATTTGGTTGGTTCCATATCTTTGCTACTGTAAACGGAGCTGCAATAAACATGGCAGTTCAAGTATTCCTTCAACATGATGATATTCATTCCTTTGCATATATACCCTGTAGTTGGATTGCTGGATTGTATGGTAGTTCTATCTGCAGTTTGAGAACCTTCCTACTGCTTTCTGTAGTGGTTGTAATAATTTGCAACCCCATCAACAATGTATCAGTGTTGCCCTTTCTCTACATCCTTACTAACATTTGTTATTTTCTTTTTGATAATAGCTAATCTTACTGGGGTGAGATGATACTTCAATGTGGCTTTGATGTACATTTCTCTGATGATTAGTACTATTGAGCAATTTTTCACATACTAGCCATTTGTCTTCTTTTGAAAAATGTCTATTAGGCTGTTTTGCACATTTTAAAATCAAATTATTTGTTTGTTTACTATTGAGTTGTTTGAGTTCCTTGTATATTCTGGATATTAATCCCTTGTCAGATGCATCGTTTGCAAATATTTTCTCCCAACCCACAGATTGTCTCTTCTCTTCGTTGATTGTTTCCTTTGCTGTGCAGAAGCTTTTTGGTTTGACATAATCCCATTTGTTTTTGCTTTTGTTGACTGTGCTTTTGAGGTCTTATTCATAAAGTCTTTGTCCAGTCCTATGTCCTGGAGCATTTTCCCTGTGTTTTCTTCTGGAAGTTTTATAATTTCAGGTCTTACATTTAAGTTTTTAATCCATTTTGAGTTATTCTGGTTTATGGCTAGAGATAGGGGTCTTGCTTCATTTTTCTGTTCATGGATATCCAGTTTTTCCAGCACCATTTATTGAAGAGGCCATCCTTTCCCCAAAGTACGTTCTCGGTGCCTTTGTTGAAGATCAGTTGACTGTAAATACTTGGATTAATTTCTGGGTTCTCTATTCTGTTGCATTGGTCCATGTGTCTATTTTTATGCCAGTATCATGCTGTTTTGGTTACTATAGCTTCTCAGTGTCCCTTTATTCTGTAGACAGAAACTCCTCCAGTGTTCCTGCTGCTCCCAGGTAGAGGATGGGGCGGGCGGACAGTATTTTCTTCCATTCTCTATGAGGCTATTCTGAGTTTCTGTGGTCACCAGCATCTCTGCTACTTGTTTGATGTGTTCCCGCACTCTCCTTTAGTTATTTTCATTCAAGTATAGTTGCGTATTTATTGTTTTGTCTGTCTTTGTGGGAGAGACAAGCAGTAGGTCCTTCCAGATGGCCATCTTGTTCTGCCAAGTCTAAGAGCTTTTTGCCTAATAGGTCCTGAAGATTTTCTCCCATTTTTTTCTCTTAAAGTTTTATAGATTTACACCCGTGACCCATTTTTAGTTAATTTTTGTGTAAGGTGTGAAATTTAGGTTAATGTTTATGTTTTTACTTATGCATGCCCAATAGCTCTAGCACCATTTGCTGAAAAGGCCATTCTTTTTCCATTTAATTGTTTTTGCATTTAGTAAAAAATCAGTTGGACATATTTGTATGGATATATGTTTGGATTTTTTATTCTGTTCCATTGGTCTACATATCTATTCCCCTGTCAATACCACTTAGTCTTAATTATTTGTTATTTTTTTAAATGTTTCAGCACTAATTCTCAGTGAGGGCAGAAACCATTGCTGGAGCTAGAAGAAAAGCTCTAAGAGACCGACTAGTCCAGTTATCTCTTATAATCCAGAGAGATAGAGTGGAAGTGCACTGTACTAAGAGTCAAAAGGCCTGTCTTGTAGTCTTAGCTCATCAGAATGTAGCTGCGTGACCTGGCAAATCTTTTAGCTTGAGCCTCCATTTTCTCATCTATGAAACTGAGATGCTAATACCTACTTAGCATGCCCTCCCAGTATGCTTGTGAGTGTAAAAGGAAATACAGGGTCTATAAGGTTTAGACTAAAGCACAGTCTTTTAGCTTGAGCCTCCATTTTCTCATCTATGAAACTGAGATGCTAATACCTACTTAGCACGCCCTCCCAGTATGCTTGTGAGTGTAAAAGGAAATACAGGGTCTATAAGGTTTAGACTAAAGCACAATTCAAATATAAAGAGTTACCATTTCAGAGAAAAAGAAAATGAGATCCAAAGAGTCACCCAGAGTCACCTTCTATTTGATTTGGTGGCACCCACCAGAAATTTTCACATATTATTCAACACATACTTATGATCCCATACCCTGCCAGGCACTGTGAGAAGTGCCTGGGATACAAACACAAAAAGACATTGTCTCTGTCCTTAAGAATCTTCTTACTCAGTAGGAATATATTTCATTTTTCAAAGCTTAAGTGAATTCAAATTAAATTTGTTTTGAGGACTCCTTTAGAATTCCAGGACCCTTCTATATGGATAGATCCACGGAGCGCTAAATCATTGCTCTGACCTCTCTACAAGTCATCAGCTACCCTCTCAGACTTTCATGTGACTGCACACTGACTTTGGTAGAGCCAAAAGGAACGAGAGAGGGTTTTCCTTGACAGAATTAAAAATCCTCTAAGGCTCATATGCTTGCAACCCCTTCCTAGCTATCCCCATCCACATTCCAGGATTGCTTTACCATCCATTTATTAATACAAAAACATTGCATGGAGCCGATCTGAATTCCTGCATAGTGAATTTAAAAATACATTTTGCCTACCTCGGGTGGGGCAGAACCTGCTGAAAGATGGCACTCCCAAGGGTGCCTGCTTCTTCTGTGTGCTCCCAGATCTCATTTTATGATTTATTAATACAAAAACATTGCATGGAGCCGATCTGAATTCCTGCATAGTGAATTTAAAAATTCATTTTGCCTACCTCGGGTGGGGCAGAACCTGCTGAAAGATGGCACTCCCAAGGGTGCCTGCTTCTTCTGTGTGCTCCCAGATCTCATTTTATGAACTCACTTAGGCCTGGGACTGTCTACAATGTAGCTGCATATGGACTAGTTTCAACAGAGAAAGACTGGATGTGCAACATTCTTGTAGAAAGCTTGCACTAAAGAAAATCTTGTTTGGAAGACAAAGGCTATTCTTATTAAATTATTTTAAACATTATCAGATGTTATTTTGTGAATTTATTATGCAAAGCATGAGAGTAAAGCAAAGCACACAACAGCAAAACATGCTCCAGCATAGCAAAATCAAAATCCGGTTCCTGGACCTAGAGCTGGAGAGATGCTCTGGAGTTATTACAAGTGCCTTCACAGCCATTGATGAGGCTCTGCTGCCCCCAGGTGGCTAAAGTCCTTCCCTAACAAAGCCACTGGTGCTGTCATGCTGACAGTTTTATGGTGATTTTTAGAATGGTGAGGTGGACAGATGATAAGAGAGATGGGTGGATTCATTTATTTACTAAATCATTAATAAGTATTGAATTTCAACTATTTTTCCAGGCATTGGGTCAAGTGCTGTTAGGAAGTAACATTTGAGATCTAAGATGTGTAAACTACATCTGCATTAAGTAGGCAAGGGCTAGTCAGAGTTGCCCTGGGCAATGGTCCAAGGAAAATAATGGGAGTGGTGGAAAGGATTAGGAAAGTGACCTATGAGAATGAGGGACTTCCCAAATATTCTTTTTCTTCCACAGAGACAAACATATCTCTGCCTAACCATAGCCTCAGATGCATTGGGTCAATAGGAGAAATAACAAAAAGCAATAAATGTGGATTTAGATATACACTAGAAGAAGTATAGGGAAAGTCCAAGGTGGGGACAGGTAGAGAGAGCAGGCAGAACCCTTTGCATCACTGGAAAACATAGTGAAACAGATTAAAACAAGATACCACATTTGACATGGCTGGTCCTCAAAGATGATGCTACCCAGTATTAGTAAGTTACTATACTATTGCTGGGTATGGAAACTGGAACATTTCTGTTGACCCAACAATTCCACAATCAATAATTTATTTTCCAGAATTGCTTTTAGGGTATGTAGGGAAAATAGCAGATGAGACCTCACGCCATTCATTTCACCTGGGCTTAAATAATGGAGTCAAGATACTAAGAGCATAGGAGTTCCTTCTGGAGATCGAACATTATGCTGGAATTTCTCTCTATAGCTGGGTTAATAGTATTAGTTCCTTGTAGGATTCTGTTAAAGCCTATATAAAAATTACCTACCTTTTAATTCCAATTGAACTCAGACATGCATTTATGGGGCACCTGGTGAATGCAAGACTTGGCTGGGCTAGGGAGTGTGCAATGCAGGGATAACTTAGACCCAGCTCTTTCCCTCAAAGACTTTGGTCTACAGAAGATTGGCTTGTAAAAACATAAAACACAGTAATTCACTGAAATAATAGCTATAAGATAGCATTATGAAAATACGGGATAGGGAAGATATAATGCATTCTACTTGGAAGGATGAGAGTTGGGGGATTCCCATCAGATGTGGCATTTGAGCCTTGAAACACCAGAGGATTTTGACAGCTCTGGGGGCATGGGAGTACTCTCTTCCTTTAGGTTGGAAGAGCCTGAGCTGCTATTTAAGTCTTTACTGAGTACCAACAAGGTGCTGTATGAAATATAGAAGCATGAAAACAACTGTAAAGGGAGATAAAATATATCCCTGAAAAAGAAGTCATATAATAGTAAATGATACTCTGTGATTTGTTATCAGAACAGTCTACGGAATCCAGAGGTGAAGCAGAAATGTGAGCTAAACCGTTTATTTCTTTGGGGGTGTGGGTGTGGGGGATGTATTAAATTAGCCACTTTGAAAATATTTTAGTGAACTCAGTAAAGGAAATATGAGGCATAAGATACATATTTCTACTACTAGATATCCCTTCTCCAAACATCAAGATTTTGCAAAAAAATTATTATTTTTATTTTTAATTACATGAGCAATGCATAATATATAATACAATCTTGTTTCGAAAAATTCTAAGCATAAGAAGAATACTTAGAGTAAAAAGTAAAATTCTCCCTTCAAAATCCTGTTTTCTCCCCAATCTTAGTTCTCTTTCTAGAAGCACACATTGTCATCAGCTTGCTGTGTTTCCTTTCTGCTATGATTCAAATGTTTCCCTCAAAATTTGTGAATTGGAAACAATCTCCATTGTAACAGTGTTGAGGGTGGGAAATCCTATTACCATAATTGAACAGTGGGGCCTTGAAGAGGTGATTAGATTGTGAGGATTGTACCCTTGTGAATGGATTAAGCCATTGATGGTTTAATAGGTGATAATGGCCATGGTACTGATGATTTTATAAGGACAGCGAGTAAGCAGGTTAGTTCTCTTGCTCAGCTTATTCTCACCATGTAATAACCTGCGTTGCTGTGTAGAGTCACCACCTAGAAAGAAGGCCCTCACCAGACATGTTCCCTGGACTTTGGACTTCCCAACCTCCGAAACTGTAAGAAATAAATTCTATTTCTTTATAAATTATCCAGTTTCAGGTATTCTGTTATAAGCAACAGAAAAAGTACTAAAACGTGTCTAGAATAATTTCTGATGAATTCGCTGCTATCGGTAAACACCTGCAGGGTCTTTGTCTATTGTGAGTGCCAAAGAAAAAACAACAGGGGATTTGAACTTTTAACAAAAAAGAACTTTTATTTTGGAGTTGTTCAAGCCAGGAGTGAGGCTAGTCTCACAACCCAGACCAAGCTCCCCAAGTAGACAAGGGTTGCAGCTTTTAAGGATCTAGCTATGGGAGCTTACATATATTTAACAAGGGACTGAGTTATTTTTATGCATATACAAGTGGGGATGAGCTCACATGTGTAATGTGGTGTATGTTACACATGATCCACATTCTCCTGGGGGTGGAGATTCAGGCATTATAATGAAGGGGGTTGGCTTTATGTTATCAAAAGGTAAAATTAGGGGCAGGGACAGGGGCAGGGCTAGTGTGCAAACTCCTCAGTCTGGCCCAAACTGGTCAGACTAATTGGAAGTTTGTTCTTGGTTGCTACCGCTGGGAGGCTGTCTCACCCAATCAGAGCTGTTGAATAAAAGGGAAGGAAGGGAGAAAGACCGATTAGGGAGAGAAAGGAATGAAGGGGATTGCTCTTAATCAAAAAGGAGTGGGGAGTTGGTAGCTCTCAAATTCATGTAAATATATAACTGTGCTGTGATTTTACGTAAATAGATATATGTGTTTTTCGGTACTTTTTTTTTTAAATCAACACCATATTTTGGAAATTTTTCTGTTAGTATATAGATCATAGCGTACATAGAGCTAAAACCCATTCTGTTAAACTAGAATTCCACAGTAAGGATACACCATGGCTATTTCATCACTTTCTTTTTGATGGTTCATGAGATTAGAGCTAAAACAGTCTTACCTGACTTATATAACCAAACAAATAAGCAAAAAACAACCCCAACTCTGGGTCTAACAAAGAGACATCTTACTTGAACTTCTCACTTATAGCCCCTCGATCAATTCCCAGACTTGAGTCTGTTATGAATCCAGAGTCTCCTGAATGAAGGGAAAGCCAGAAACCCTTGAGGAAGAATTCAGTAATAACATCATGAGTATGTACTGTGACTCTTAACTCCCAGCCTTCCCCAAAGGGACCGCTGGTCACCTATAAATCTGCACTGAGAAAAGGAAAGTCCCAGCCCTCAGGGATTATTGACTGCTGTCTAATTATACTAACTCCTGGAGATTCAGAATGCCACCATAGTTCACTGGTCAGAGTGGTGCTTATAGTGTTGAGGTGATCAAAGGACTTTCAACCTGAGTCCCCCTTGCAGTAAGTTTGGTGGAACCCTAAAACTCTTCCAGTGCTTATTTCCCCAATTCTTGAGTGTACATTTGAAATAAATATATCTGAAAGAGAAGGTAATGGCAGAATCTTCATATTGGTTTCCTGACCTTTAGAACAAGGGTGATTGTGATAGAAAAGACTAAATAGAAGCCCACAGAGCTTTATTCCATTCCCCCACCCCCCAACCGAAATAGTAAAACAGAAGTAATATCCATTGCTTAGGGACTAGTTAGAGTAATTGTCACCATCAAAGATTTGAAGATACATTTAACCTGCCAGTTTGGTTGGGGATGAAAATTGATGAATCTTGAGTAATGACTGACAATTATAAACTGTCATACACACAACAGCAGGTGCTTTTCCAGGTGTGGTCTCCTTTGAGGAGCAAACCAACAGAGGCCCTTGTATGCAGCTGTTGCTTGGGCAAATGCTTTTCCCCCTCCATCTAATAACAAGCATTCGTTACATCACAGTTTCTGTGGGTCAGGAGTCTAAGTGTGGTTTAGCTGGGTGCCTCTGGCTCAGGGACTCTCAGGAGACTGCAGTCAAGATGTCAGCTGGGCCATGGCCACTTCTAGGTTTGCCTGGGGAAGATCTGTTCCAAGTTCACTCACATGATTGTTGTCAGGCTTCAGGCCCTCACTGCCTCACTGACTGTTGGCCAGAGACATCAGTTTCTCAACATATGGGTCCCTCCATAGGGCAGCTCACGGGGACTCTCAGGAGACTGCAGTCAAGATGTCAGCTGGGCCATGGCCACTTCTAGGTTTGCCTAGGGAAGATCTGTTCCAAGTTCACTCACATGATTGTTGTCAGGCTTCAGGCCCTCACTGCCTCACTGATTGTTGGCCAGAGACATCAGTTCCTCAACATGTGAGTCCCTCCATAGGGCAGCTCACAACATGGCAACTGGCTTACCTTGGAGTAAGAGAGTGACGGGGTGCCAAAGATGGAAGCCATAGTCTTTGTTGTGTGTTAATCTCAGAAGTGATATCCCATCACTTTTGTCATTCTGTTCTATTCATTAGACTTAAGTTACTAGGTCCAGCCCACACTCAAGCTAATATTTACTGAGTACTTACTATACGCCAAGTCTGTTCACTTGGCTTTCTTCTCATTTAAGTCCCAGGCCTGTCTGAGTTCAGAGGCCCTTGTTCAGCATTTCTGAGCTCCGCTGGCAAGCTGTCCGCCAGACCTGCCCACTTAAGTAACCGAGTCAGCCACAGCTGTACTACTGCTTTGGCTCCATGCTGGATGCACAGCATGTCTGAAAAGTTTACAATCTCCCCTGTACCCTACCCTGGAAAGAGAGACATGAGCAATCTCTGCAACTCACAAAACCCATCAGGAGGTTCTGTCTGCACACTGAACACCCTGCTCTGTTTCCAGAACGTTATTTTGTATTGGGAAAACAGACCTTACATCATCTGTAATCCAACCCCAATCTACGCTCTCCTGATCTCCAGTTTCTTAGACGTTTGACATTCAAAACCTGGCATTTGCACTAAAAACACAAACAAAACAGACAAAAATGAACAAAACTTTCTCCCTAAGCAGTA
>NW_007729905.1:216060-216609 GCF_000696425.1 Galeopterus variegatus
ATCTTAAAATACTTTACAGTACATGAGCATTTCCCCAAATTAGGAATATGTTATGGGCATCATTTTAATAGTTGCCACTATTCTAACCAACAAATATAATTTACCTGTTTTAGCCTGTTCAGGCTGCTATAACAAAAATACAATAGCCTGGGTGGTTCAAACAGCAAACATTTATTTTTCTCACAGTCGCAGGCTGGGAAGTCCAAGATCAAGGCAGTGGCAGATTTGATGTCTGGTGGAGGCCTGCTTCCTGATTCACAGACAGCCATTTTCGCTGTGTCCTCAGATGTTGAGAGGGGTGAGGGTGCTCTTTGGGGCCTCTCTTATAAGGACACTAATCCCATTCATGAGGGCTCCAGCACCATCACCTAATTACCTCCCAAATACTCCATCTCTTACTCATCACATGCAGGGGTTGGGATTTCAACATATGAATTTTAGGGGGACACAAATATTCAGTTTCATAACATTACCATTCTTTTTATTTGTATTTTGTTTGCCTTTATACTATATCATCTATATATTATATACATATAGATATTTTTAGGA
>NW_007729906.1:0-8422 GCF_000696425.1 Galeopterus variegatus
TGATGTTCTCCTTTCTTTAAGCCTAAGCTGCTCTAGAGTAGAAATAAACATGCTGGTATCATCACAAAAGTGGATTCAACTTACCACTTTCATGGAAAATGCTATTTTAAAACCTTTTCTTATTCTTCAGCCTATCGTCTTTGATTTACCCTCCTTTTCACCTTCAGAGTTTGTGTGTGTTCTCTTCCTGTGCCTCTGTGTCAGCACAGCGCTGTCACTGGAATCTGTATCACCGTTCTTTTTCCCAACCCATGTGTCTGGGTCTGACCTCTGCTTCCTTCATGTCTTGGTCTTTGTTAGGCATTTCAAGATGAAATTAAATTTAATGACAACAGTCTTCTGGTACCTAAAGAAAAAGCTACCTGGTTAGGAGATATATAGTTCTGAGCAACATTTTAACTTGACAGCAATTTATATATGATTTATGTAGCATGTTATTTTCCTGTGAAGAAAAGAAAATCTCTTTATAATCATTAAATAAATTACCACCACAAGAGACCCTCAGAGAGAAACAATAGAATCACTGTGTTGAGAGGGCTCATCAAAGTCCACTTATCTCCTGACCTTTGAGCAGGATTTCATTCTTAAACATTTGTAAGGAAGGGAGATTCCACAGTCCTGTCTGTCAGTCCACTTCAGTGTACCACGCTATGTTAGCCTTCAGTAGTACAGGGCATGTTCTGTGTGCCACTTTATGCTAAATATGAGTTTATGAAATGAGGAATAAAATGGCTCACAAATGGAATTTTGTACTGTGGTATTTGATTGGCTGCTACAGTAATTGTGACCATGGAACAGATCTTCCCTATAATTAACTGCATTCCTATGATCTCACAATTCTCGAGAAAGCAGATGGGAGAAGATTTATGTGCAAGGCTGCTATCTTAGGTAAAGCAGAAAGAAAATATAAATGTCTTGGAGGACTGGGAGTGGTTCAGTAACAGAAAAAGAGCTGTGGTTTTCATCATTGTTACCACCATCATTATTTCTGCATGCTCTTTCCCACCTCCCTTGCTTCTGTGACATCATTGCCTTCTACTCTCCCCCTCACTTGTATTCCTCCAGACAGGCTCCCACTTGCTATTCTTGAAATTCATCAGGAATATTTTTTATGCTTCTTTCTCTGCCTGGAATGCTTTTCACCAATGTGTACCTGTAAGAGGCTTCCTCACCTCTCTCAGGTGTTCCTTAAGCATCACTTTCTCCTCAGTGAGTCCTTTCCTGAGAACACCATCCAAAATTACATTCGCCCCTGCCTCATACCTCCTACCCCACTACTGGCTCATTGTTCTTTTCAGTCCTTATCATAATTAAACACACTAGGTAATATACTCATTTCCCAGTTTATTGTTTCCTTAAGCATCACTTTCTCCTCAGTGAGTCCTTTCCTGAGAACACCATCCAAAATTACATTTGCCCCTGCCTCATACCTCCTACCCCACTACTGGCTCATTGTTCTTTTCAGTCCTTATCATAATCAAACACACTAGGTAATATACTCATTTCCCAGTTTATTGTCTCTCTATTCCCTCTAGGATGTAAGCTCCACCAGCACAAGGTTTTCTGTTTACCAGACAGCTCACTGTTAATGTTAGTAATCCGATCCAGAAAAATCATATGTCTGTGTGAAAATTTTAACTGGGAACCTATTTACCGTTATTATAAATAGAAAAAAAAATGATGCATTGCATATCAACCCAAAACCCACAACCAATTTCACAACATGTAACTAAAATGTAACAAAATATTTATATATAAGTAAAAAACTATCAGGTAAGAATATAAAGTACATGAAAAAAAATCAGTTTTTGTGCTACAAACAGACAATCTAGTTATTAACAAGCAGCTGTCTTAAATTCAGGAACACATCACTTCTTGGTGCCAGAAGCACCCCAGACACACATGCCTGGTGATGACACCATGATTTTCAAAATGTCTGCGTGTGATTCTGATGTCTTACAATTGTTTTTGCATAACTTCAGACTCTTTATGCGCAATGTTTAGTTAAAAGCTTGTATTTGAGTTTTAGGGAAATCTATTTTTCCTAAATACTTTTTACCCTAAATATTGATTCTAAAAAAATATTTTATTGAAAGATAGGTATTTTCTATGAAGCTTGGGTATTAAAAACCTAGAGGTTCTACCCAGAAAACAATAGGGAAGCAGTCTGAAGGGAATGCTGGGAGTTTGTTCACTGCTCTATCCACAGCTCTTCAAACCATGCTTGGCACATAGTTAAAGGCACAATACATATTTAGTGAATGAAGTAAGAACATTTAGTGTTTACCAGGCTCTGGTCAGTCTCTGGACCAAAAGACCAGGATGTAGATTCCAACTGTGGATCTGTACAAGGTCCGCTCCTCAAAAGCCTGAGAGACAAGGTGGTGCCTGGAAGGAGGCAGACTCTAAAGATTTGGGCTCTGCTAATTACACGTTTTTATGAGATGTGACCCATGGCAAGCGACAGCCTTCTGTAATCCAGTTTCTTCCACTGTGTAAGAGAACAGAGTAGGACTTCAAAATCTTTAAGGTCCATTTCAACTTAAATATGTCTGTAAAATAGAAGCCAAAATATTGCTTCTTGATAGGATTTTTTTGGTGGATTAAATGAGGATTGCATTTAAGTCACATAGCACAGTGCATGGCACATGGCTAATGCCCAGTAAGTGGTATCTACCATTATTATTATTATTTTCATTACATTTAATCTCTGCATAATGACATATCTGTTTACTTAATTCCCAGTTTAGTTTTAGCTACTGTTCAGCCCACAATAAATACTTTTGGAGAACGTTTCTGCCAATTGTTTACAAATTGGATTAGTGCATAGCTATGCATTTATTGTGGTGAGATAATTAAATTATGTTAAAGAAAACATAAACCCTCAGACTTTGGAAACTCCTGTTGGACCTTCAATAGAATTATAAATGGTTTTGGCTTATTCATTTTTGTATGTCTTTTGCCCTTCATTAGCATGAATAATTAAGTATGAACCATGCAAAATTTTCAAACAAGAACATTCTTTGATCTTGGAGCACTTCTTGATTCCGTTCCTATATTCTTTTTATTTTACTTTTAGAGAGGGTTACTTTTTTTCTCTTCTACCTCTCGCTTCCAAATTTAGATTTTAATTATCTTATGTTAGGAAAAGGATATTTCTAGGTAGGGCCGATGATGTATGTGCTCTAACTTTTCCATACTTTATTACAGTGAGAGGTGTGACAGTAGAAAGAATAGCTACATGAAGCAGAATCCCAAAGCTTCTTTAAAGCATTATCTCAGAAGTCCAAAAGGGGTTGAGGATGAAGGCAAGAGGCTTGAAATGATAAATAACAATGATTGTGTGTTACTTTGATAGTCAGGAAAAGTTTTTAAAACGCAAAAAACTATAAAAAACTTAAAAAAACCCCTTTTCATTTATGGATAAACATAGGTGAAATTTCAAAGGTTCAGTTATTAAGAGTATTTTTCCACCCCCCCATTGGCATGATCACTGGACTTCATCAACCTATCAACTGATTTCAGGCCACGATGATTTCCTTTGAATGCTGGGCTGTTTTTATGAGAGTACCAACAGTAGGTGAGCTGTGTAAAGTGAATTCTTTTTTATTTCCTGGGAAATACGACTATTGCTGTGGTAATATAGATTCATGCTGTGATAGCATCATTGAAGATCATCCTAGGGGGAAGAACAGGGCAAGAATAACTTAATAAATCACAGAAAAACTTGAGAGTGGAGAAGAGCCAGTAAGCTGGGAAGAAGGCAACTATTGATTGTGTATATGTATGCTTGCATAAATATTGATACTGCCATTCTGTAAATCACTGCATAACATTTTGAAATGAAGGATTAAAAAAATCATGCAGAAGTGGCGTGAACATTATTTTCTTACACTGCACCTCCCATTAATAAAAAGCGTAATGGAAAACTATATGTACACTGGGGAGTGACTTATGTGTCCAGGGCTTGGCCATTCATTCAGCTGAAGAGCTGTCACTGCTTCTTGGTCTGTAAATGAGTGGAGGAGAGGTGTTTTTTTTTGCACAGGAAACTGTAAGGCACTATGTCATCTAAAACAGCGGTTGGCAACCTACGGGCTGCAGGCCAAATTTGGACTGCCACCTGTTTTTGTATAGCCTGTGGGCTGAGGATGATTTTTAACTTTTTAAATGACTGGAGAAGAAAAAACTCATAAGAAGAATAATATTCCACGACACACGAACATTTTATGAAATTCAAATTTCAGCATCCATAAATAAAGTTTTATTGGAGCACAGCCATGCTTTTGTTGTGTATTGCTTATGTCTGCTTTCACAGCACAGTGGTAGAGTTGAGTAGTTTCTACAGGGACTGTATGGCTGACAAACTCTAAAATATTTGCTGTATTACTTCATGGACAAAGTTTGTTGACTCCTGGCTTAAAGGAATATACAACTTTTAAACAGGATTTCAAAGCCTAGGGCTTTGTTTTGCTTGAATCTTCTCATTTAGAATTCCTCAGGCACGGGAATTGGTTTTATTATTAGGAAGAATTTAAGGTTCTATAACTCGGTAAGAAGTCAATCTTGCTGTTGGTATTACAGATTGTCTGCCATGATTACAGTGAAAGGGCTCCTACTGCCTTAGTTTTTGTGACTTAGTCTTTACCTTCTACTGAAGTGTAAGTACCTGGGATTCTGGTTTCATTGCTGTGGACTTGAGACCTTGTTATGGAACCTTGCCATCATTCCCATACCCCCTGAGGCTGGAGTTGTATTTCACTCCTGAAAGTCCTTCTTAAAATGGTAATACTTCCCCTACACCTTCATTCCAGTGATTGGATTCATGCCACCTGCTGTCAGACTACCCTGATACTGCCTGCTTCCCCACTTGAATTTTGGACAGTTGCCTGAGGCTGGTTTTCTTTTGTCATTAACTTCCTGACTTTGCTCTATTCGCACGCTAAGGGCTTTCTCAGGTGGCTTCTCCTAGTTCTATGAATCTAATTCTTTAACATGGCTATCCAAGCTTTGCTTCCAATGATTTTGGCCATTAGAAGAGCTGATAACTTGCAGGGAGCCTTTTGGAAATGATGGCCTTGGTTGACCTTAACATCAAGGCCACATGGGCTGCTAGTGGGTCCAACTCCCCACCCCAGCCTTCAGAACAGCTGAAGGAGATGCAGAGGGGAAGCCACAGAGATCTGCACTCAGGGAAAGGACTGGGCATAGACGTACTGAGATTGTGAATCCTTCCCTCAAGGCCACATGGGCTGCTAGTGGGTCCAACTCCCCACCCCAGCCTTCAGAACAGCTGAAGTAGATGCAGAGGGGAAGCCACAGAGATCTGCACTCAGGGAAAGGACTGGGCATAGACGTACTGAGATTGTGAATCCTTCCAGATTTGGCTGCGGGCCAGTCAAAATCTTTCAGAGACGAGTATTCGAGTAGTTTGGATAAGCCTCCATTCGCTGGTATCCACACAGAATTAACCACTGAAAATGAATCAGCCAAGATTAGGTTGTTTCATTCAGGTCAGGTTGTGCCAGATTTTAAATAACTTATGATAAAAAATTTGCATTCTGCAAACCTGACTTGACTATTTCTAGGATTTTACATGTGTGGCCTCACTGTACAGTGGTAGAGGAGGAAGAGTTATACCACTCAAGTTTGTATTCCGGCTCTGCCAATAGGAGCTTGGGTAATTTACTTTCCCTCTCAAATTGTCAATTTTCTCATCTGTAAAACAGGGCAGTACCTTATTCACTATGAACATTAATGAAATATCATATATAAAGTGACTAACACATAATAGGCACTAAACAAATGTTAATTCATTGGTAAAAGTATAACTTTGTCTCCTTTGTGAAACCAAGAGGCAAATAGTTTCTCAACTTTGGTCAGAATAACAGGACAAGCAATCTTCCGCCAGCAATGCAAATAGTTATGGTAATAAGAAATTTACATCATAACCCTGAGAAGAGTTGGGGAAGCTGGAATGAATGATGAAAGTAGAAGAGGAGAAGAGAATCAGGGATTGCTGGCCCAGCTGGAGCTTCTATTACCTGTATTTATGTATGAAACTCTCAAATAGGGTGCTTTGATTAAGTAAAATAAGAATAAAAATGAAATAAAAAGTGGTATCAGGAGATATCTCTAAGGAAAGTAAATTCTAATGTTAAAATGACCTTAAAGCTCTGGCCAATGTTCAGATTAAGTTGGTTAATAGATGAGATGAATATACTCTGGTTATGGGGAAATCAAGGTGGGGGGGCCACAGAAATACAACTCCCTGAATCAGGTAATGAAGCCAGGAAAGATTAATACTCTTCAGGGTTTAAATTGAACCAGTGGACTTACATGGCAATATCAACCTCATCTGAAAGGCATGGCTTCCGAGTCTCTGTAGTCCTGTACCTGTGAAGGGCTCACTATGTTCGTCTGAGCCTCAAGACCATTGCACTGGGTAAGTGCAGCTTCAAGTGCACCTTCCTGACTATAAATTTCTGGCTAATAATACAGTTATATTGTGGTAATAAATTTTCCATCCATTATCCTCCCACAGCTTGAAAAAGTAACTTCAGTTTACCTGCAATAAAAATGTACTTTTTATAGTATGAGTCTTTCAAATCCAGAGGGTTTAGATAAGATTTAAAAAATGATGAAGTAAATCAAGCCTGTGCTATTCATACTTTTACATTAAGTTTACGAGTAAATTTCACTTTCATTGCGACAATCTGTGTATGTTTCACATTTTGTGTTGCTAATGTTTAGGGAAACATGACATACTGCATTACAGAATATGACAATACTTTTAATATTCCAATTTAAGACTTCTAATTGCTTTTAAATAACTGATATTGACTTGGAAGTATTAAGAGACTTTTAAAAGAACTAAGCTTGAGTATATTTGTATAAGTATTAGAGTCACAAAATACTTTTTGAGGTGCTTAAAAATAAAACTACATATGTATGAATAAGTGAGATTTAAATATTTAAGAAAATTTATTTAATTACATTTACAAATGGCATTTATTGTCAATTGGAATTTAAACTGTTGATTCATCTTCTCAGCAAATTATTTAATGGGTATTTACTATGAATGGGCTATGTTTTAAAGCTTGGATATACAGAAAGGAATAAAACAAGCCATTGTTGTACAGGAGCTTAACTTCTAGTGAGTGGAGACAGAACAAGGAACAAATACATTAGTGAATATATAATAGATTAGCAGACCTAAATGTTTTGTAGGCAACAGGCCAGGTAAGAATGGAGAGTGAAAGAGGAGGATGGATGTGTGGGGAAGGGTGTGAGCTTTTATTTTATGCAGGTGGGCAGGAAAGTTTTTGTTGGTAAAATGATGTTTGATCTGAGACCTCAGGGAAATGAAAGAATGAACCATAGACATTTGCGGCGAGTATATTTCAGAAGAGGAAGAGCAAACACAAAGGGGTATGTTTGGAAAACAGCAAGAAGGCCACACTTCCCAGAGTGAGGGAAGATGGAGAGTGTTAGGACATCAAGAGGTTATGGAAGGCCAGATTACTTAAACCTCTGGAGCTGATTGAAAGGTATGCGGATTTTTACTCTGAGCGAAATGGGGAGCCATTGGTGGATTTTAAATAACAGAGTGATGTGATTTGACTTGTGTTTTAGAAAGTTTTAGAAATAAAACTAGGAGTAAAAGCAATGAGCAAGCTATGGCAGGGATCCAGATGAGAGACGTCGGAGGCTTCATGGAGGTGTCTAGATGATGGGCATATTTCTAAAATATAGCCAGCAAGATTTGCAGAAGGATTAAATGTGTTATGCAAGAGAAAGAGGGGAGTTACAGATGATTCAAATTTTGCCGCTTCCGTGTGTGTCAGAGTCAGATCTTACCAGATGATCTTCCTGCAAAAAACAATGAAAGCTGAAAATAATGCAAAAAGCAATTCTCCAGAGCTACTGGAGAGTGAACAGATGTAGGCAGATTTTAGTGAGAAGTGCCTGTTTTCTTGGAGATGGGAGATGATCACCTAGCCATTAAATTCCCCCTCCTAGGCTAAGTGCCCAGGAACTGACACCATGTACACTTATAGTAACACAGTATACTATGGACATTGGCAGCAGGGACACAGTGGAAAAGTCCCTTGTCATTCTGGGGAACTACAAAAGTGAAGCCATGGAATGCCATGAGTGCTGAAGAGTGTGCAGAATCCCAGGAGGTAAAGATCTGTCTCCAAACTCTGTCTACTTACATCTCTGACTTTCCCCTCCATGGTGTATGTGCAGAACAGACTTGGAGCAGCTCAGTTAAAAAACGAAAAACCAAAGTGAGACTAGAGATGTTGCCCAAGTAACAGGGTTTGTTTGTGACACCTTCCTCTGTGTAACTGAGAAGGAAAAAAGAGAAAGAATTCACTCAAAGTACCATCAATGAGGCCTGGAGGGACTGCCGCCC
>NW_007729906.1:9167-10292 GCF_000696425.1 Galeopterus variegatus
ATAGAAATTATCCAAGATAAAGAGAGAGAGAGAAAAAAAAAAGATTGAAAAAAATAAAGAGAACCTTAGTAAGCTGTGAGAAAATATTGAACAGTCTAAAGAACTGGAAAACCAGAAAGGGAAAGGAGAGAGACTGGGGCAAAAAAAAAAAAATTAAGAAATACCAAAAATTTCCTCAAGTTTTGTGAAAGACAGAAATTTCATAGATACAAAATGTTGAAGAAACATCAAGCAGAATAACACAAATAAGATAAAATATAATTTGTCAAGGCAAATTATAGTCAAACTGTAGAAAGGCAAAGATAAAGAGCAAATTTTGAAAGAAGAGAAAGATGACATATTATATCTAAGGGAACAATAATCTAATTAACAGCTGCCTTCTTATAAGAAATCACAAAGGCCAGGAGAGAATAAAACATCTTTAAAGTACTAAAAAGAAAAAAAAAAAAACCCCACAAAAAACTGTCAACTTAGATGTCTATTTCACTGAAAATATCCTTTAAGAATAAAGGTGAAATAAAGATATTTTTCAGGTAAAACAAACTAAGAAAATTAGCTATCAGCAGACCAGCATTACAAGAAATGCTAAAGGACATTCTCTGTGCCTATAAGTGTGCAAGATTTCTATATTTTATGTGAAATAGTATTAACTCTATTGATTGTGAAAGGTATATATTGTAATACCTCGCTCAACTAGTTAAAAAGAATGCAAATAAATATAACTAAAATACCAACAAAAAATTTGAAATGAAATTCTGAAAATATTCAAATATTGTTCCCTAAGGCAAGAAAGGCAGAGTAGAGGATCAAAAAAACAAGAAAGTCAAGTAGAAAGCAAAAAATGAAATGGTAAACCCACACTCAACCACATGGATAATTACATTAAATGTTAATGGACTAAACACTCCAAATTAAGGTTGATTTTGTGTTGGAAGCCATGCATCCGTGGACTCCGATGTGGGAATGTAAGGAGAACGGTTCTCCCTTCAGCAGAGCTGCAGAGAATCTGTGTGTGTGTGGTAAAGAGCCCCACGGAGGGCCGGCCCAGTGGCGCACTGCTACTTTGCGCTGCTTGGGAGTGCGGCGGCGCTCCCGCCGAGGGTTCGGATCCCACATACAGACCGG
>NW_007729906.1:10555-14938 GCF_000696425.1 Galeopterus variegatus
CACTGAGGGTTGCGATCCGTTGCCGGACACGAAAAAAGACAAAAAGAAAAAAAAAAAAGAGCCCCACGGAAGTTTTCCCAAAAATCTATTCTATTCCGGTATTCTCTGGATTGCATGTACTTTTCAACCCCTGTGGAAATAACTGGATGTTTAATGGGAATGTTTATGCTCTGTGCGTCTGGTGTGAGGTGACAGTTGTACCCTTTAATAATGATATTAATGAAATTATATTTTTTGATTAACAAAACTGGCCTTTTGGGAAACCTCTCAGTTAATAAAAACAAATTTGATTTGATTAGTGAAACCCAGGTAAAAATGTTGAAAAGTACACCTGGATCTATGATTTGTTCTAACCATTGTTCCAAAAAGCAGGTACAGGGAAGACAAGAGGCCTTTCTGTACAGGTGGATGAATGGGGCGATGAGATAAAGTAAAATAACAATAAGTTTCCGTTAAATTTACCTGAGGTACAAGTTGCCTGGGTCATTATTCAACCATGCAGGGGTTTGGTTTTCACTGTCAGAGATGACAATTGTGTTAGTTAAATGTTAAAGGTCTGGTGGGCTCCTGGAGGAAAAAATGGCATGCTACATGTAGGAGCTGCTAGACCCCCTCTTTCTTATGCAGGGCCATATATAGAGGACAAATATATGATATGATGAGATTAAATATGAGCAAAAAATTTAAAGGTTTGTTTATGAAAAAATCAATTAGGTCTGGGCTTTTAAGTGTTCAAAAAAAAAATTTTTTTTTTTTCTTAGATGACCGGTAAGGGGATCTTAACCCTTGGCTTGGTGTTGTCAGCACCACACTCAGCCAGTGAGCAAACCGGCCATCCCTATATGGGATCTGAACCTGTGGCCTTGGTGTTATCAGCACCGCACTCTCCCAAGTGAGCCACGGGCCGGCCCTTAAGTGTTCAAAAATTTTTAAACAAAGAATTGTTTTACACAAATAGTTAAATCATATTATAAAAAGATGTGCCTTTTTAAATAATTGTTGCCTTTAGTTGATTAAGATAAAAAATTAAAATCAAAATAGGTGATGGATATATAAAAATCATATGTTGTAAGGGTTAAATTTTTTATTCAAAAACCTCATGTGCTGCCAACGGTGAGGTCTCTGGCCACTGGCCACAGACCTTGGTTTGAAACTTTTGCTTGCTGGTTAAGTTTGTTTCACTTTAAGGAACTATATGTACTTTTCTGGGAGATTGTGATTTGTGACTGGGAACTATCAGTTGAGATGATTCATTACCTTTTTCAATTTGAAAAATAATATGTACTTTCCTAAAGATTGTGATTTATAAATAATGACATGTAGTTCCTTAAAAAGTTATGATTCAGTATAATCAAAAAGGAGTGATTTAAATATTGCATTGATCTCTTTTATGTTCATAGTTTAATATTAACTTGATGAAAAATGTTTGCTTTATGTAATCAGAGGATAGACATGGTATAAATAAAGGGGAATGGCTTTTGTTCATCATCCACTGATGCACTAGACATAATTGGTCCGTCTTTTTCTTCTTTTTTTTTCTCGCCTACTCCACACATCCTTCTCAGGCTCCAAGAACCACCTGAAGCTGGACTCCGGCAATTTTGTTAAATGAATTAAAACAAACAAACAAAAAGAAATAAAAGCAAGACCCAATTCTATGTCATATAAAAATGATGCATTTTATTTTATTTTTTGGAAATTGTGATCACCTATTGTGGAATTCTGGGGGTTCATTTTCTTTTCTTAAAGAATTGTTTAAGGATATTCAAAGGGTAAAAAGCTGACTATCCCCACTTGTGCCCAAGATGTGATGGCCAGATTGATACTATCAGCATGCCCATTACCACAAATTGCAGTTATTCCCTGTGTCCCCCATCCAATTAATCCCTGACATCCCTCCTCCTCCTACCTCCCCCACCCCACTCCGCAACCCTATGTTCTCTCCCTCTGCAAGCCCAACACACCACTGTGGTCTTTCTTTCTTCCTTCTTTCTCTCTTAGCTGCCACTTATGAGTGAAGACATGCAGTATTTTTCCCTCTGTGCCTGGCTTATTTCACTCAGCATAATTTTCTCCAAGCTAATCCATGTTGCTGCAAGTGGCAGAATTCTGTTCTTTTTTAAGGCCGAGTAGTATCCCCTGGTGTGTGTGTGTGTGTGTATATATATATATAACATATATATATATAAACCACATTTTCCTTATCGAGTTGTCTGTTGACGAACATTTAGATTGGTTCCATGTCTTGGCTATTGTAAATAGGGCTGTGATGAACACTGGAGTGCAGGTATCCCTTCAACATGATGATTTCTATTCCTTTGGGTATGTATCTAGAAGTAGGATTGCTACCGGATCATACAGTAAATCTATCTGTAGTTGTTTGAGAAACCTCCATAATGTTTTCTGTAGTGATTGTACTAATTTACAGTCACAACAGTGTAAGAGCATTCTCTTCTCTCCACACCCTTGCCAGCATTTGTTATTCTCCATCTTTTTGATTATAGCCAGTCTAAATGTGGTGAGGTGAAATCTCTATGAGGTTTTAATTTACATTTCCCTGATGATTAGTGATGTTGAGCATTTTTAAAGTGCCTGTTGGTCATTTGTATATTTTCCTTCAAAAAATTTGTATTCAGCTCCTTTGCCCATTTTTTAATTAAGTTATTTTATTTTATTTTATTTTTTTACCATGTAATTGCTTGATTTCCTTGTATATTCTGGGTATTAATCCCTTGTTGGATATATAGTTTGCAAATATTTTCCCTCATCTGTAGGTTGTTGTTTCTCTCTGTTGATTGTTTCCTTTGCTGTGCAGAAGCATTTAATTTGATATAGTAAAATTTATTTATTTTTTCTTTTGTTGCTTGTGCTTTTGGGCTCTTGTTCATAGAGGCTGTTCCCAGTGCTAGTTCCTGAAGTACTTCTATTATATTTTTCCTTAGTACTTTTACAGTTTCAGGTCTTATACTTAAGTCTTTAATCCATTTGACTTGATTTTGGTATATGGTAAGAGTTGGAGGTCTAGTTTCTTTCTTCTACTTATGGATATCCAATTTTCCTTGCACCAGTTATTGAAGAGGCAGTGTTTTCCCTGATGTATGCTTTTGTTGCCTTTCTCAAATATCAATTGGCTGTACGTCTGTGGGTTGATTTCTGGGTTCTCTATTCTGTTGCATTGGTCCAAGCGTCTATCTTCATGCCAGTACCATTCTGTTTTGGTTACTATAGCTTTGTAGTATGATTTGAAGTCAGATAAGCTTTATTTTTTTTTGCTCAGGATTGCTTTGGCTATTTGGGGTCTTTTGTTGTTCCATATNTGGATGGAAAAAGATATACCATGCATGCAAGCAGTAAGCATAAAAAGGCTGAATTTGCTATATTAATATTAGATAAAATAGATTTCAAAACAAAATGTTTTACCAGTGATAAAGGGTGATTGTTTATAATGACAAAAGGCTCAGTAATTCAGGAAGTCATAATAGTCATAAATTTGCATGGGCCCTGTTGGGAAAATACAGAAAAATGGTCAGGGCCCCTCAGATGTTCAGAATCTTGCTGAGCATTTGATGTGAATATGCATGTGCACCCAGGTGTTCCTTGTTATTGTCTAATGCGATTGCGTGTGTATACCCAGGTGTTTTGGGTTATGGACTTAAGTATAAAGGACTAACTAACGGCTCTGATAGATGGCACTTCTTGGGACACTCCAGGAAGCCACTAGGTGGCTGCTCCTAGTTCTGAATAAAGCCTATTAATTTTTCACCCACGGCTCCCAGGACTTTTCCTATTACCTAACTTGTAGACCTGTGTGTGGAGGGCTTGTGACCCAGTCTGTAGAACCGGCTTGAGGGGTCTGTGCGCCCTAGACCTAACTTTACAAGCCCTATAACAAGCATGCAAAAGACAATAGGCAAAAGTTGACAGAATTAAAGGGAAAAATAGGCAAGTATACAATCATAGTAGTATATTTTAACAGGACTTCTCAGGAAGTGAGAGAACAATTAGACAAAAAAAAAAAAAAGAAAAAATCAAAGACACACCATCAATCACTTTGACTTAATTGATATTCATATGACAATACAGCCCAAAATGACAAAACACATTCTTTTGAAGTGCGCATGATACTTTACAAGGATAGATCATAATCTGGCAATAAAACAAGTCTCAGTAAATTTAAAACTCTTCAAGTCATACTATTTCCTGACAGCAATTGAATTAAACAAGAAAACTGCAGCAGTAAAATAACCAGAACCCCCCAAATATATAGAAATTAAATAGAAGACTTGTAAATGATAATTTGTTTAAGAAGAAATCACAAGACAAATTAGAATCTGTTTGAACAGAATAATGATCTCAAAGTTTGTGGGGTGCAGCTAGTGGTTG